>NC_140916.1:405559-483264 GCF_045865225.1 Trachurus japonicus | reverse complement strand
CTGGCAAGTAGACTATATAGCCTACTGTATATACATATATATATAATGTATCAGAGTGAGTTGAGGACAGGATCGTTTTGCTTTGTTGTTAATAATAATGAATATAAAATAAAACCCTGTCTCTACGTGTTCAGACAACCTGCAGCTCATCTGGACTTTGACTTTGAGTTTCTACTCGTTTTCTTTCTTCTCTCCGTCTCATCATCATTCCTTTGATGTCCTCTCTTCTCCTTTAATTAACTTTGTTTCCTCTGATTTTATTTGTTGTGGGGTTTTTTTTTCATCCTTTCCCTTTGTGTAATTTAATTTGGCTCATCTCTCTTTCTTCTCCTCCTCCTCCTCCGTCTTTTCATTCACTCTCATCCCCTCTTCAGTTTTAAATCTCCTTCCGTCTCTTCCTCCGACATTAACTTGATCTGTTTCTCTCCGTAACTCTGAGACGTTGGGCCAGTAGGGGAGAGTGGGGTAAGTTGAGCCACTTTTTGTATTCAGGATCACTACATCAAGACAATTATAATTTTGTTGCTAACTAACACATCTGCATATATTTCAGGATGTTTTGCATCCCTACAAATTAACAGAATGAGTGTAAATATAACTGTTTTTAAAATATAGCATGTTCAAAAAAAGAGGTCTTGTGACTCAACTTACCGGTGAACACAAACTGCAGGGACTTCCTGCTGAGCCACCAACTCACTGAGATTTGGGGAGTTTTGTGATTACGTGGCATCTTGGGAAGAATCCCAGAGATTTTTCTTTGAAAGTAAAGTTTGGCCTCACTATAAACAACTTTTCCTGTTTATAGGAACATACTTACTGTAATCACAAACATACAGAATCTTGATTTAATCATTTGGACATATACAGCCAAAATACATTCATTAAGTGTATAGGATAGGTGGATCAACTTACCCCACAGCTACCTTAGCTTGGGTTTATTGCTCTCACAGCTAAAATGGTGCAGTTTCATGCTAGGTTTACTACCTCATGTTGTAGCTCATAGATACCACAACCCATGTATAAAACACATTTACAATCATCTCATTTGGTCTAAACACAATTCTCATAAAACTTATGATCGACAAAATTCACTCTCGAGAGTGAAAAATGATTTTTTGGTCATAAATGTTAAACCACTTTACTCACGTGGTTCTAATCTTCACAGACTCCATGAAATGATGCCTGCCTCCATAATATTTGGTCACATGCTAACTTTTTCCTACAGTTTCCTAGAAACAAGGGGTGGGTCAACTTACCCACTGGCTCATCTTACCCCACTCTCCCCTACGCTGCTCTGTGTTGTAATTGTGTGTCTGTAGTGTGTGTTTGTTGTGTAGCAGTGTGTGTTTGTTGTGTAGCAGTGTGTTGCCTCCTGCTGTTCACAGTCAGACTGGTGTTCACAACAGATCAATGAGCTCCGGTCCCCTGCTGCTTCCTGCTGTCTGATCAGTCTGAACTGAGACTTAGCTCCACCACGCTAACGTTAGCATCCCTCTGAGACCGGCCTGTGACCTCATCAGCCTGTGACATTAGTTAGGTTTTCCTTGTGTTCAGACCATAGATATCTACGCGTAGCTGCCTCCTCTGACGCTGCTGCCCATTGGAACGGATTGTGGCCGCCGCCGCCATCTTGGGGGGGGAGGAGTCTAACTTTGACTTCCTGTATCTACAGAGGTAGAGGTCTATCACTGAAGCCCTTTGTTTTAATAGAAATACTACAACTCAGCTACATAACTCACCTTAGCAGTTATAGAGTTAATGTCAGTGCCATGAAATTGATTTAATATGGCCTAGGACAGTTATATAGGTAGCCTCACCATCACCATGGCAACCACAAACTCACAACTACCACAGCCTATAGCCTACACATACAGGCAACAACATAACAAACTATTAATATATGAACTAGCGGTATATGCACTAAATGTAACACATATCCCACCCTATGATACGTTACCTTAGTTTCATTTCTGTCAGATAACTCACCTACATCAAATTCAACAAGTTCAGAACAGTTATATAATATAAAACAACTTATTACTGGAGAAAAGTTCTTCCATGTCTCTTGGTTTTGGTGTTTCTTTCATGGGAACATCCGTACGTTTGGCATTTCACCAGATTCACAGCTGTCAGACGGTCTGATGGTCTGACTGTTGACTGCTGCTCAGGAGGAACTCCTCCTCAAGATGGCCGCCAAGAGACATTCCTGACAAGCCCCAATGCAGCTTCTACGTGTAGATATCTATGGTGTTCAGACAATGAAATCAAGAATGATGTTACCTGATTGACAGTCTGGACTGTGACTCCATAGTTTTCCTCAGAAGCTGCTGACGTGTCATTGATCAGCTGGTCCTGGTCAGTTCGGCGGACCAGTCAGAGTCCGTGGTCGGTTTGTTCGATTTGGCGGACTCTATCAGAGTTTGCCAAATCGAACAAACCGACCACGGATTCTGCTCGGCGGACTCTGACAGAGTTTGCCGAGCGGAGAGCTCCCCCTCCGCCCTGGTGGTCTCTGGATCAGGTAGTCCCAGGTGGACCAGAACGTGTACACCTGAACGCCTCCTGGTCCAGGTTGAAGGTGTCTCTTCCTCTTCCTGACCTCTACGTCCTCTTTTATCCAGCAGCGTTGTCACTTGTTTGTTTGTTTGTGTTGTGATGGTGTTTCCGTTGTCCTGGTCCGTGATGTGGTTGTTTCCTCTGCACTGATCTGTGATGCTGATGGAGGACGGGCAGCGCTCGGCTCTGATTGGTCCGCCAGACTCTGACTCTGATTGGTCTGCCAGACTCTCAGTCCTGTCTCACTGCTCTGTCTCCGTCCTGTCTCACTGCTCTGTCTCAGTCCTGTCTCACTGTTTTGTCTCCGTCCTGTCTCACTGCTCTGTCTCAGTCCTGTCTCACTGCTCTGCCTCCGTCCTGTCTCACTGCTGTGTCTCCGTCCTGTCTCACTGCTCTGTCTCAGTCCTGTCTCACTGCTGTGTCTCCGTCCTGTCTCACTGCTCTGTCTCAGTCCTGTCTCACTGTTTTGTCTCCGTCCTGTCTCACTGTTTTGTCTCCGTCCTGTCTCACTGCTCTGTCTCAGTCCTGTCTCACTGTTTTGTCTCCGTCCTGTCTCACTGCTCTGCCTCCGTCCTGTCTCACTGCTGTGTCTCCGTCCTGTCTCACTGTTTTGTCTCAGTCCTGTCTCACTGCTCTGTCTCAGTCCTGTCTCACTGCTTTGTCTCAGTCCTGTCTCACTGCTCTGTCTCAGTCCTGTCTCACTGCTTTGTCTCAGTCCTGTCTCACTGCTCTGTCTCAGTCCTGTCTCACTTTTTCCAGCGGATATCTTACAACGGGAGGGTTTTAACAGCTGACGTCCTGCTGGTAGCTTAGCTGCTGCTGTTAGCTGTCAGCAGCAGCAAAGCTAACGGCTACGATAGCCATGACTAGTTGCAGAGGCGTGCACACAGAAGTGGTGGTGTTTGTTCGGTAATTCGTTTCGTAGACTTGACAAACATCAGATTAATCAGGGCGGTTTTGGCAGCCCGGAGCCCCCACATTTGGTGCCTACACCGGTGGCTAACGCTACCAGTGGCTAGTGCTACCAGTGGCTAGTGCTACCAGTGGCTAGTGCTACCAGGGCTAGTGCTACCAGTGGCTAGTGCTACCAGAGCTAGAATGCTACTACGGGGTGAAACGGAAGTTGAAAACCGACTTCCGTTGTGGTGTGACGCAATGGATCATGGGAAAATAAAGTGGTGGATAGGCTTAGACTGCTGGGGGACACATCTGGTTACATGGAGCCCTCTCCTCCCACCGGCCTACCCTCCCTTCCCATGAACCAGTCTGCCATCCAGTCCTCCATTAAGCTGGTCTACCCTCCCTTCCCATGAACCAGTCTGCCATCCAGTCCTCCATTAAGCTGGTCTGTCCTCTCTTCCTATGAACCAGTCTGCCATCCAGTCCTCCATTAAGCTGGTCTGTCCTCTATGAACCAGTCTGCCATCCAGTCCTCCCATTAAGCTGGTCTGTCCTCTCTTCCTATGAACCAGTCTGCCATCCAGTCCTCCATTAAGCTGGTCTGTCCTCTATGAACCAGTCTGCCATCCAGTCCTCCCATTAAGCTGGTCTGCCCTCTCTTCCTATGAACCAGTCTGCCATCCAGTCCTCCATTAAGCTGGTCTGTCCTCTATGAACCAGTCTGCCATCCAGTCCTCCATTAAGCTGGTCTGTCCTCTATGAACCAGTCTGCCATCCAGTCCTCCCATTAAGCTGGTCTGTCCTCCCTTCCCATGAACCAGTCTGCCATCCAGTCCTCCCATTAAGCTGGTCTGTCCTCTCTTCCTATGAACCAGTCTGCCATCCAGTCCTCCCATTAAGCTGGTCTGTCCTCTCTTCCTATGAACCAGTCTGCCATCCAGTCCTCCCATTAAGCTGGTCTGTCCTCTCTTCCTATGAACCAGTCTGCCATCCAGTCCTCCATTAAGCTGGTCTGCCCTCTCTTCCTATGAACCAGTCTGCCATCCAGTCCTCCCATTAAGCTGGTCTGTCCTCTATGAACCAGTCTGCCATCCAGTCCTCCCATTAAGCTGGTCTGTCCTCTCTTCCTATGAACCAGTCTGCCATCCAGTCCTCCCATTAAGCTGGTCTGTCCTCTCTTCCTATGAACCAGTCTGCCATCCAGTCCTCCCATTAAGCTGGTCTGTCCTCCCTTCCTATGAACCAGTCTGCCATCCAGTCCTCCATTAAGCTGGTCTGTCCTCTCTTCCTATGAACCAGTCTGCCATCCAGTCCTCCATTAAGCTGGTCTGTCCTCTCTTCCTATGAACCAGTCTGCCATCCAGTCCTCCATTAAGCTGGTCTACCCTCCCTTCCCATGAACCAGTCTGCCATCCAGTCCTCCATTAAGCTGGTCTGTCCTCCCTTCCCATGAACCAGTCTGCCATCCAGTCCTCCCATTAAGCTGGTCTGTCCTCTCTTCCTATGAACCAGTCTACCATCCAGTCCTCCATTAAGCTGGTCTGTCCTCTATGAACCAGTCTGCCATCCAGTCCTCCATTAAGCTGGTCTGTCCTCTATGAACCAGTCTGCCATCCAGTCCTCCATTAAGCTGGTCTGTCCTCTATGAACCAGTCTGCCATCCAGTCCTCCCATTAAGCTGGTCTGTCCTCCCTTCCCATGAACCAGTCTGCCATCCAGTCCTCCCATTAAGCTGGTCTGTCCTCTCTTCCTATGAACCAGTCTGCCATCCAGTCCTCCCATTAAGCTGGTCTGTCCTCTCTTCCTATGAACCAGTCTGCCATCCAGTCCTCCCATTAAGCTGGTCTGTCCTCTCTTCCTATGAACCAGTCTGCCATCCAGTCCTCCCATTAAGCTGGTCTGTCCTCCCTTCCTATGAACCAGTCTGCCATCCAGTCCTCCATTAAGCTGGTCTGTCCTCTATGAACCAGTCTGCCATCCAGTCCTCCCATTAAGCTGGTCTGTCCTCTATGAACCAGTCTGCCATCCAGTCCTCCCATTAAGCTGGTCTGTCCTCTCTTCCTATGAACCAGTCTGCCATCCAGTCCTCCCATTAAGCTGGTCTGTCCTCCCTTCCTATGAACCAGTCTGCCATCCAGTCCTCCATTAAGCTGGTCTGTCCTCTCTTCCTATGAACCAGTCTGCCATCCAGTCCTCCATTAAGCTGGTCTGTCCTCTCTTCCTATGAACCAGTCTGCCATCCAGTCCTCCATTAAGCTGGTCTGCCCTCTCTTCCTATGAACCAGTCTGCCATCCAGTCCTCCCATTAAGCTGGTCTGTCCTCTCTTCCTATGAACCAGTCTGCCATCCAGTCCTCCCATTAAGCTGGTCTGTCCTCCCTTCCTATGAACCAGTCTGCCATCCAGTCCTCCATTAAGCTGGTCTGTCCTCTCTTCCTATGAACCAGTCTGCCATCCAGTCCTCCCATTAAGCTGGTCTGTCCTCTATGAACCAGTCTGCCATCCAGTCCTCCATTAAGCTGGTCTGTCCTCTATGAACCAGTCTGCCATCCAGTCCTCCCATTAAGCTGGTCTGTCCTCTATGAACCAGTCTGCCATCCAGTCCTCCATTAAGCTGGTCTGTCCTCTATGAACCAGTCTGCCATCCAGTCCTCCCATTAAGCTGGTCTGTCCTCTATGAACCAGTCTGCCATCCAGTCCTCCATTAAGCTGGTCTGTCCTTTATGAACCAGTCTGCCATCCAGTCTTCCCATTAAGCTGGTCTGTCCTCTCTTCCTATGAACCAGTCTACCATCCAGTCCTCCATTAAGCTGGTCTGTCCTCTCTATGAACCAGTCTGCCATCCAGTCCTCCATTAAGCTGGTCTGTCCTCTCTTCCTATGAACCAGTCTGCCATCCAGTCCTCCATTAAGCTGGTCTGTCCTCTCTTCCTATGAACCAGTCTGCCATCCAGTCCTCCATTAAGCTGGTCTGTCCTCTCTTCCTATGAACCAGTCTGCCATCCAGTCCTCCATTAAGCTGGTCTGTCCTCTCTTCCTATGAACCAGTCTGCCATCCAGTCCTCCCATTAAGCTGGTCTGTCCTCTCTTCCTATGAACCAGTCTGCCATCCAGTCCTCCATTAAGCTGGTCTGTCCTCTCTTCCTATGAACCAGTCTGCCATCCAGTCCTCCCATTAAGCTGGTCTGTCCTCTCTCCTATGAACCAGTCAGCCATCCAGTCCTCCCATTAAGCTGGTCTGTCCTTCTTCCTATGAACCAGTCTGCCATCCAGTCCTCCATTAAGCTGGTCTGTCCTCTCTTCCTATGAACCAGTCTGCCATCCAGTCCTCCATTAAGCTGGTCTGTCCTCTCTTCCTATGAACCAGTCTGCCATCCAGTCCTCCATTAAGCTGGTCTGTCCTCTATGAACCAGTCTGCCATCCAGTCCTCCATTAAGCTGGTCTGTCCTCTCTTCCTATGAACCAGTCTGCCATCCAGTCCTCCATTAAGCTGGTCTGTCCTCTCTTCTTATGAACCAGTCTGCCATCCAGTCCTCCCATTAAGCTGGTCTGTCCTCTATGAACCAGTCTGCCATCCAGTCCTCCCATTAAGCTGGTCTGTCCTCTCTATGAACCAGTCTACCATCCAGTCCTCCATTAAGCTGGTCTGTCCTCTATGAACCAGTCTGCCATCCAGTCCTCCATTAAGCTGGTCTGTCCTCTCTTCCTATGAACCAGTCTGCCATCCAGTCCTCCATTAAGCTGGTCTGTCCTCTCTTCCTATGAACCAGTCTACCATCCAGTCCTCCATTAAGCTGGTCTGCCCTCTATGAACCAGTCTGCCATCCAGTCCTCCCATTAAGCTGGTCTGTCCTCTATGAACCAGTCTGCCATCCAGTCCTCCATGAAGCTGGTCTGTCCTCTGTGAACCAGTCTGCCATCCAGTCCTCCATTAAGCTGGTCTGTCCTCTCTTCCTATGAACCAGTCTGCCATCCAGTCCTCCCATTAAGCTGGTCTGTCCTCTCTTCCTATGAACCAGTCTGCCATCCAGTCCTCCATTAAGCTGGTCTGTCCTCTCTTCCTATGAACCAGTCTACCATCCAGTCCTCCCATTAAGCTGGTCTGTCCTCTATGAACCAGTCTGCCATCCAGTCCTCCATTAAGCTGGTCTGTCCTCTCTATGAACCAGTCTACCATCCAGTCCTCCATTAAGCTGGTCTGTCCTCTATGAACCAGTCTGCCATCCAGTCCTCCATTAAGCTGGTCTGTCCTCTATGAACCAGTCTGCCATCCAGTCCTCCATTAAGCTGGTCTGTCCTCTCTTCCTATGAACCAGTCTGCCATCCAGTCCTCCATTAAGCTGGTCTGTCCTCTCTTCCTATGAACCAGTCTACCATCCAGTCCTCCCATTAAGCTGGTCTGTCCTCTATGAACCAGTCTGCCATCCAGTCCTCCCATTAAGCTGGTCTGTCCTCTCTTCCTATGAACCAGTCTGCCATCCAGTCCTCCCATTAAGCTGGTCTGTCCTCTATGAACCAGTCTACCATCCAGTCCTCCATTAAGCTGGTCTGCTCTCCCTGCCTCTCTTGCCTACCAGAATCTTCCTCCTTCAGCTGTTGTTAACATTTCCATGTTTCTCACATTCTCTGTTATAAACTATTTTCTTGTCTGTAACAACATCTCTGTCCTGGGTGATGATCCCTCCTCTGTTGCTCACCCTGAGCTTTCTCCTGGTTTTCCCTGTTAAAAGGGTTTTCCATGGAGTTTTTCCTCAGTGGATGTGAGGGTCTAAGGACAGAGGATGATGTTATGATGGGATGTAAAGCCCTTTGAGACAAACTGTTTGGAAAAACGGGCTATACAAATAAAATCGCCTTGTCTTGCCTCGTCCGTCTCTCACTGTAACTGTCCTGAAACTCCTGCGGCACTAATTACAAGACGGACTGTATCAGTGTGTGTGTGTGTGTGTGTGTGTGTGTGTGTTTCTTGGCCTCCACTTGCTTCATGTAAATTAGGGCCACATACACATTAGTGACGACTGACAGAGCCTGCTGTGCTACCAGCGTCAGCATGCTAAGCTAATGAGCTAAAAGGGCTCAGAGACCAGTGTTTCCAGGGAAACGCTGTAGCCTACTCCACTGTACTCTATTGTATATTACTATATTACTATTGTACTGTACTCTGCCTATCATACTATACTCTACTACATATTACTATCTATTACATTCTACTGCACTATACTGTTTTATATTGTCTGTTATCTTTCATATCCCATATATGTCCATACTGTGAATTATATTAACTGCATTCTAATATACTGTAGCCTTTCATATACAGTATATATACATTTTCCCGTATTCTATTTCACACAACAGTATTACACCATGTATTGTCTGTCTATGGATACTCTCATTCATCCAGGTCATGGTTATCTCTGGGCAACAAACTGAATCGTAGGCAGCTGGAGTTGTGTTAGTGTAGGAAGACGTTTGTCCTCAGACCGGTGAGGACGAGTCAGACCGACGTGTTGGGAACTGATGAATCCCCGTGGATCAGAGATGAAACGTCTTTCTAGACAAATAACAAGTCCAGTTGCCTTCGATTCAAGACCATTTATTATACTATTTTATTGCATGACAATCCATACACTGCAAAAACTCAAAATCTTACCAAGAATATTTGTCTTATTTCATTTCTAGTCAAAACAAATCTCATTATACTAAAAATAAGACTCATCACATAAAAAGCAGCTTGTTTTTAGACACTTTTTACCTCTTTCAAGCAGATTTTCACTTGAAATAAGTAGAAAAATCTGATAGCGGAGCAAGTTTTTCTTTCTTATTACAAACACAAAAAAAACTGTCTTTCACTGGCAGATTTTTCTACTTATTTCAAGTTAAATTTTGTTTGAAACAAGTGAAAATGATCTAAAAACAAGTTCATTTTTAGGTGATGAGTCTTATTTTAAGTGTAAAGAGATTAGTTTTGACTAGAAATGAGACATTTTGACAAGAAATAAGACAAATTTTCTTGGAAAGATTTTGGAGTTTTTACAGTGTAGTACTAATATAGTGTGACAATATTACACTTACACTACATGCGATACTTTCTAATACACTTAATTTACACAAAGTACTGAATAGACAGAATACACAAACTATATGCACTACAACTCTGTTCTACTGTACTGGTTTGTATCTTATTATTTCTTATATTTAAATCCAGAAAACAACACAGTAACTATATATTCCCGTTGTGTGCTGTCACTGTTGTTCAACAGATTGTGTGTTGAGCTGTGTGTGTGTGTGTGTGTGTGTGTAGACATCCAGTAGAAACCTTTTGTATCTGTATCTAATGAAGCGTCATCAGCTCAGTGTTTAACAGCAACAACAACACACTCACACACTGTGGCTGTGATGCAGCTCTGACATCGGAGCGTCGGAGCTGCAGCTTCACATTGTAACATCTGTAACATCTGTAACATCTGTAACATCTGTAACATGTGTAACATCTGTAACATCTGCCTCCAGCCGACAGACGGACAGACCAATAAAAACCCTCCGAGCCGCTCAGAGGAGGAAGTCAGCCGTGGTCAACCACTGAGCAGCGCGTCTTTCACCACTAACGAACCAATCGTGGTGGCGTCGAGAGGAGAAAAACAGACGTTGTCAACAACACAGTGAAGTGAGAGCAGCAGCTTAAACTGTAAAAATACCGTTGAGACTCTGACACACGCTGCAAAAACTCAACATCTTTCCAAGAATATTTGTCTTATTTCTTGTCAAAATGTCTCATTTCTAGTCAAAACTAATCTCTTTCCACTTAAAATAAGACTCATCACCTACAAATTAACTTGTTTTTAGATCATTTTCATAGATTTTTCTACTTATTTCAAGTGAAAATCTGCTTGAAAGAAGTAAAAAGTGTCTAAAAACAAGCTGCTTTTAATGTGATGAGTCTTATTTCAAGTAGAATGAGATTTGTTTTGACTAGAAATAAGACAAATATTCTGGGTAAGATTTGGAGTTTTTGCAGTGCATCGTCCTGGTTTGTGTTTGTTTCTGCAGCAGAACTCTTCAGACACTGAAACACCTGCAACAACACACAGCACAGTCTCTCTGCTGCTGCTGTTTATTGTCAAACCAAACAGGCATTAGTCTGTCTGTCCAGCGTGTGTGTGTGTGTGTGTGTGTCCAGTTTCTGTCAGCAGGTGGAAAAATGCCTCGTTGTGTTGCATGAGTGATCGACAAACACAAAACCATGGTCAGGGAAGACAGGAAGAAGAAGAGGAAGAAGAGTAAGAAGAATAAGAAAAGAAAAAAAAGGGAGAAATAAAAAGAAAGTACCTTTCTTGTGAGTAGCTTCATTTTTGGAGGCTTTGGGGTCTAATAAAAAAAAGATCAGAATTAAACACAGAATATTCTAACAACAGGTTATTATTATTAACTCTACGTTGTTTGTCCTCGTTAAGGAAAACAACCGTTGTTTCTTATCAAGGAGCGAACAAGACAGCAAGGCTCAAGTATCTATAAAGGTGTCGCACTGCTGCCAACGCTCAGCGGGGGGAGAGTGTATGGCAGTGGGGGAGACGGGGAGGAGGAGGGGGGAGGAGAGGTGAGGGCAACATACTGTGAAGGCAAATAGCAGGAGGAGGAGGAGGGATGCATGAGTCTGTAGAGGAAACAATCTACTGCCATACTGCAGGAGGAGGAGGAGGAGGAGGAGGCGATGCACTGAGATGAAGAGGAGGAGAGGGGGGAGGGGGAGGAGGGGGAGGTGCAATGCAGTTCTGTCAAGAAGGAGCTGAAGTTAAAAATCTAGCAAAATGCACTACAGGAAGATGCAAGAGGCCAGAGAGAGAGAGGAGGAAGAGGAGGAGGAGGAGGAATGCGGGGGGAGAATGCAAAGACTACATGTCAAACTGGCTTCCTTTACTTTACTCTGTTTGGTTGGTTGTTTGGTTGTTTGGTTTTGTCTGGAGGAAATTACACTTTAGTTTTTCATTTTAGTGGGGCGGATTAGCTGAACAATCGTTCACTTTGTGATAAAAGCATGAAATTTGGTGGATGTGTTGGTGAATATGTTTCAGACAGATCTGGATATTGGGCCACCTCAAAAGCGCCCCCTAGTGGCCGTGGCAGCCATTTGTTATGCGAATAAATGAATGATGAATAAAAACTGCCCTTTTAATAATACCAACTATGTATTATAGTGTCATAGTTATTGGAAAAAGTGTGTTCATTTGTCTTTGTATGATGTCTGGTTTAGGAGTTATGAAAATTGGCCTTTTCGCCATTCGTGCGGACATAAATTCAAAATGGCCACCGAAAAACCCCCCATGGGACATTAGTTGACCCGGGCAACAAGCAAATATCTTAAGTAGACATCTTAAGGGTCCTTAAAAACCATGTTTCCACCAAATGTTGTGCTTCTGTCACAAAATAAACAATTCTTGTGATTTATTAAGCTAATCCGCCCCACAGGGGATGCACATTTTTGGGGGGGCGCTACCCACACGTTTAGCCCCGTTGCTCATTCCATGAATGTACGATCCTTACAAGCTGTACCTCATTGTAAAGGTAACTAATCAGGCTTTCCAACAATATACAATACATCACCTGATGGTATTATTAAAAGAGCAGTTTTTATTCATCATTCATTTATTCGCATAACAAATAGCTGCCACAGCCACTAGGGGGCGCTTTTGAGGTGGCCCAATATCCAGATTTGTCTGAAACATATTCACCAACACATCCACCAAATTTCATGCTTTTATCACAAAGTGAACGATTGGTGTAAAATATTGAGCTAATCCGTCCCACTATTTCTGGTCTTTTGGGCAACGACAGGTTGGTGCTGGTGAGCTGCTGATTCCAGATTCCGTTTTTTATTCCAGAGGTGTGTGTCCCAAATCGCACACTTCTGCACTTACACGTAATATTTTGAGTGCATAAGTGCGTTCACACTGAGCAGTGTGCGAAAATGTAGGTATAACTCAATTGGCGCACTCAAACGGCCAGAACACTGAGTGTGGATCGATGGACACTTTCCACCCTCAACGGCGGCCAAACACTCATAACAGCACAACAGCAACCCTAACACAATAAAACACAACTTAATAGCTCGTTTTGATCGGCAAAAACCGCTGTCCAGTGTCGGCGACATACGGCTCCAACGGCTGGTTGCTATGGTTGCGATCAGAATTTTAAAAAATACTAGAAGAAGCTGTCGAGTCATTTCCGGTCAGTGCACAGCGGCAGTGTTTGATTTGAGACGGTACTTTCCTGTCGAGAAGTATGCGATTTGAGACACACCACAGATCTGAGATGACAACGACATTCATCTAAATGAGCCTGTTGCTCTGACAACGGGTCCAAACACCCCCCCCAATGGAGACTTAGGGAATCAACTCTGACCCCTTTTCCACCGAACTGGTTCCAGTTCAGACCACAGGATTCTTTCTGTGTTTCCTGATGGTCACCATGACAGATTAAAGGCAGTGTTTCCAACTCCTTAGTAAGGAACGTCGCTATTGGCTGTCCTAGAAGTCGCTAAATGACATCATCGCTAACAATGGGAACCTTTCACATTTCAATCGGTATCGTACAGATACTCGGTTTTGTTTTCATTCATATTCTGAATTTTGAATATTTATTTCTCAACATCGCAACTCCTCAGCCTTTAAGAGTATTTTATGTTTTACGGATGGGAAATGATTTTCGAATAATCGAGTAGTCATCCAATGAAAAGAAATTGAATAGTTCATGAGACTATCATCTACAAGGTGCCGACTTGAACTGGAGAATAGAGGAGACTTCTTCCTTGTTTAGATGAGCTCTCATCACCTGACGAGGACTTTATTGAATGGTACCAATATTTTACCAGTAGCCTACCGATTCTCATAACAGTCCGTTTTATTTATAAATGACGGACAGCTGTACTATCCACTCAAGCTAATGCATGCGATTCGAAGGTGCATTCAGGTACCAAAATGAGGTATCATTTGACTTCACGTGAATCGATACTCGGTACTTTGGTGAGAATTTGGTCGGTACCAATAAAAATACCGTATTCGGTCAGTACCCATCCCTATCGCCAAATTTTCATAATTGACCCTTTGTCAAGTCCCGCCCTCCACGGTTACCGTTGCTAGGTTGGACAAACAATGGTCACAGAAGGGTTAACTCCCATTGGAAACCATTGAAAATTAGGCAGATTTGAATTGCTTGTAAGGAAAATTTGATTTAACTTATACATCAGAAAAATGGTGTCTGTGATAGAAGACAGACGTGGCTGAAGAGCGGTTGAACGGCATTACACGACTTTTCCGAAAAGTGGGGAAAAATCATTGTTTTGGTCACTCACTAGCTAGTAGCTAACAACGCTAGCTAACATTAGTTACTAGCTAACTCTTAATCTCTGCCGATCTCCCGTTTCTCCTCGTAAAACTTCACAAAGTTCAAAAGACATTAGCAACGGTAACGTTACGTTTGCTAGATAACTTTGAAGGTTATTGATGTCTTGGGTTTAGGGAATGGGATAAAAATGACTCTGGGAACACGTTCCAGATATCGTGATTCATTATTACAGGAACTCCAGGAACATTTTAACCATATTGAAAAATTCAAAAGTAGTTTTTGCTGAAAAATTTGCTGTCTACCTATCTACTTTCATAAGGTTTCATCCTAGGGTTGTCCAACTTTAGAACGCTGCGCCACACGTGACATGGGGAGAAGCGCTCTGATTGGTGGACCAGCAGACCAATCAGAAGGCCAACAAAGGGTCAATTGACAGGCATTTATTGAATTTTGAACAACGCATAAAAATAGGAGAATCCTCTCCAATTGTGTTATCGCCACCGTTTAAAAGAGTAAGATTACAAGAAAAGAGTCGGATCCAGAGCAGCATTCATTCACAGGTTTAATCAGCACCGATTAAACTAATATAAAACTATATCAATGTGATAGCAGTGATACGTGCTTTCAGGTCCGAGTCTCCAAACCAGAAACTTCTGTAACGACACCAGGAAAAGTCGCTAGATTTGTCGCTAGTCGCTTTTGCCAAAAAAAGTCACCCAGAGGGTTTGGAAAGTGGCCAAGTTGGCAACACTGATGAAACCATCACAGAGGTAGAAATCCTTGCCGTGTCTTGGTCGGGAGACTGGAAACACTACAAGTAGGCTACAACTCCAACCAATCATCGTCTACGACCAATCACGACCCTGCGTGAGGTCAAAGGTCATCGTGGAGGCGTCAAAACAAACTGCCAATCATGGCGACTGTAGCTCTGTGTGTGGCGCTAGCGCTCTTTAGCTCAGACAGGAAACAGAAAAGGAAGAAGGAAAGATGGTGGTTGGTTCCTAGACAATGAGTCGGAGCTCTGTCGTCCTATTGGTCGACATGTAAACAACGAGTCGGAGCTCTGTCGTCCCATTGGTCGACATGTAAACAACGAGTCAGAGCTCTGTCGTCCTATTGGTCGACATCAAGGTTCATGTCGTAGGAGATTCAGACCAGGAGAAGAAATTCAAAACCTTCTAACATGCTAGACTTCCTGTCGGGGCGTCGTAGAGCGTCGTGCAGCGTCCTAGATGCAAATTCGCCATTATGTCACACTACACGTCCGTTTGTCGTTCCCAACGTTCAGAATCAGACCCAATGCTGGAAATTTGTTGAGAGTCGGTTTGAATTTGAAACTGCAAGACAACTAGCTTGTTGCACAGGTGCAAAAAATTCAACTTCAGCGACCAGCCAAACAAAACGCCGTCAAACTGGACTCTGAGTCTTAAGTAGCGCTGGACACGGCCATCACACAGACACAGTCTCTGGAGAAGGAGGTGGAAGTTGTTGAACTGAGACTTGATGGTAGTTGCCTTCGGTATAGTAAAGTAGGTAACCAGACGACAGCAGCTGTTGATTATGTGAGGGAGAATCAACGAGTAGTTGTGTTAAACAGATTTAAAGCAGAAGTAAGGTGAATGTTTGTGTTAATATAAGTCTTAAATAGTTGTATCTTCCCACAGCAATCACTTCTATAGAGTGTTTGGTCTGAAACACGGGTCTGTCAGTCACTCTGCTCTGCTCTGAGCCCAGGAGAAAACTTTCCTTGTATCCTACAACCTTTATCCAATGAGGAGAGAGAACGGCATAAAGGGGCAGTCCTCTCTGTGTGTGCAGCCAAGGGATGCGCCTGAATGTGGTGACGTAGGGACGAGGACCAATAGATCCATGACAAGCTGCTCCGTTGCCGTGAAGCGGTCAGCGGTTGGCTGCAACGGATCAACAACCTCTCAAATCGCTTCACGGGTTTTGAGTCACGGGTCGGACCATTTTTGGATCGAGGGGTGGGGGTAGTAGTACACATGTTGGTAGAACTAACTATTTTGCTGTCGTTGTTGTGCGTGATGTGCAGCTGCCTTTTGGAAAATGTTTACTCGGCTCAGTGTTCCCTCGCTATAGGTACAACTGTTTTTCTATTGTTCATCAACCGATCTGCGGACAGTGTGCCGATCAGTGGATAGTGATCCGAGTGGATCAACAACGATCCGTTGCATAACTAGTCAGTGGAGACGAATGTCAAACCAGTGGAAAACGTATTCCTAAAGATTCTCAGTGCAAAGAGTTGCTCCTAGTGGCCAAATTCTAAGAACATTCTTAGAATCATGATGTTTTCTTAGAATTTCCACTAAAATTGAAGAGCAGATCCTAGTAAAGATAAAAACTATTCCTAAAGAATCGTAGCTCTTGAGAGAGATCCTAAGGTGGGATCTGTTAAGAGCAGGGAAGAGGACTTTTAAGCGGCTTAGGAGTTCCCTAAGCAGAGGACAAAATGGCGAACGGCCAAATTTACCTCTCAAAACATTTTTATGCTCATTGACCAATTGAGCCAGAAGCAAACACTGTTCCTCTGTCCAGTTGGGTTTCCTTGTTCTTTTCTTCTCCATTGCTGTTCACTAGTTTGTGGTAGATCTGAAAGCCAACCAACACTTCTTCTTATAGGCCGCCAAGGCCGGTCAGCAATCACAGACATTGGGGAAAGCTGAGCCGAAATTGAGTTGAAATGTTGAAAGTTGAAAGTGCAAAAATTACCAGCATGGTAATTAATATAAGCAAATAAATATAACTATCACTGTGAATACTGTACAAGTGGGCCTAAGTTTTCACACATTTTGTAGGATAATTTAAAAATATTGCTTACTATTCATTTAACAGATATTTTAGGAGTAGTTAGGAGGATTCTCAGAAACTTTAGGAATACGGGTTGTTCGGAGGCAGGAGAGTTGGACCAGTTAAAGACTGGAACCAAACAGCAGCAGGTTGTTTTTGTTGGAAAAGGAACTTTGACTGGTTTCTAGCGGAGGTGGGTGTCGACCTGTTAATGTCAGGGCAGTGGAGAAGGAGTGGTTGTCCCAGAGACGAGTCTGATGATGAGTCACTGAGGATCAGTCTGAGGATCAGACACTTATCAGCTCCATCTGGAGAGTTCAAGCAGCTGAGGGAGAAGTAGAGCTCACTGTCCCGAGATCAGCAGCAGATAAAACCTGCAGCACTTCCCCGTGCTGCTTTAACAGAGAGGTGAAACACGTGCGAGTGCAACATTCTCATGTAAAAGGTCAGACATTTAATGAGTTTCGAGCAAATAATGATCCCGTCTGAGCCTGTGATGGAAACGTCTAATGTGGTGAAATGTCAGTGTGTGGATGTGACGGCCTTCCTTCCTCCTCCTGCAGCTCTTTGTTTCCCCGCTTCACGCCGCTCACTGTTGTTGATTGATGTCCTATTCCCGCCTCGGAGCGTCACCGAGCCGACTGAAGCCGGCCCCGGCCCGCTGCTTTGCTGTACTTGACAACTGCCATTGTGAGGGATGACGACTACGCCGAGCAGAAGTCTGGGAGCGATATTGTAATCTGTCATTGTCAGCCCGGGAAAAAAAAAAAAAGAAACAGGAAAAAAAAGAAAGAAAGAAAGAAGGGAAATGGCTGCGGAGATAGATGGAAGGTATTCGTCGTGACCATGAACTGTTGTAGACAGGTGACTTAAACTCTATAATCTGCCTGAATCCATGAAAGGACATTTTTTTTCCTGCCTGCTCGGTGCTCCAGTCGGTGTGTCGGGGGCTAAGCCCGGGCTTAAAGGGATAGTTCACCCAAAATTGAAATTTCTATATGATTGCTTCTCTGAGTTACAGGGGGTCTCGGCGTAGCAGTGCATGTCCATATAACGGTTGCAAATGGATACCAACTGTCTTCGTAACAAAAAGACACACCAAAAAACATCCAAATACCTCCATGCTGCTCGTATGTAATGCCCGTCTTGTATTGAAGCCCGGAAATGTGAAATTGTTCCGAAGAAAATTAAATAAGTCTATCAAGCTTGTTTTGTAAGGGAAGCTTCTCCAAATTTGGACGAACCGGGAAGAGAAGCTTCGAGAAGCTTCCGC
The DNA here is from genome assembly GCF_045865225.1 of Trachurus japonicus. NCBI lineage: Eukaryota > Metazoa > Chordata > Actinopteri > Carangiformes > Carangidae > Trachurus > Trachurus japonicus. The sequence goes on along the minus strand of NC_140916.1, from coordinate 465,390 downwards.
TACAAAACAAGCTTGAAATACAGACTTATTTAATTTTTTTCGGGACAATTTCACATTTCGGGGGCTTCAATACTGAGCACTGGATGTTGCACCAAAGACACATTGTAATGTTGGATTTATGTTGTGAATGGAGTTAGGAGGTAGTTTGTGTTTTTTTCCATTAAATGTGACGTTTGAGGGTAACATTTATGCTTTATTTGGATGTTTTTTGGTGTGTCTTTTTGTTACGAAGACAGTTGGTATCCATTTTCAACCGTCATATGGACATGCACTGCTACGCCGAGACCCCCTATAACTCAGAGAAGCCACGGAGGACTCTGAAACTTCTCCCAGCCCTTAGTCCACATGAGGGGAAGTAGATTGAAGAAAGTAGTTGAAGAAATTTCAATTTTGGGTGAACTATCCATTTAAACCCTTTGGCCCGTGGCCTGTCCAACGTCTGAACACCTGATCCTGATCGTGGCATCAAACCGCAGCAGCTTCTGTTCTGCTTGCAGCACGGGAGCTAATTACTACCGCCGCTGTGCAGAATCAATTCTCTCTGCGTTGTAAAAAAAAAAGAACAATGAGCAAGAAACAACACGTCGCCATTGTGTCGGGGAAAAACAAAGATATTTTTTTTAGTTAAATGAGAACAGGGATTCTCTAACGGCCTCTTCGCCCCCCGGGGCGCCGAGCATCAGCCGACGATTATCCCGCCGTCTCAGTGGTAAACAACCTCCGTCAGGCCTTTTTACACCGACCGACGTGGCGGATTCAACCTTTTTTTTTTCTTTTTCTCTCTCTCTTGGTGGTAATTAGAGGTGTGATGGGATTCCTCAGGAGAACTGAATGGCCTTTTAGAAAGCAGTAATCCCCTTCCTTATAAACTTATTAGCCATGGACCAGTGAGCTGCTGCTGCTGCCGGTCGCCTGCAGCTCAGGAGCCTCCGCGCTTCTTCTCCTCTACACTAGACTTCTTCTATCTTTAGACTCAAGGAAGGAGAAGAAACAACAAGGACCGGAGGTATTTATAGAAAGCACAGGGCCGCCATTCATCCTGACATCACCACGCCTCATTTCACTCAGCTCTAATTAGCAGCTAGACGACTTCTCCTTCAGCTCTCGCTCTCTAATGTTTCCAGAGATCACTCCAAACGTCCTGCTCTTCATTTTGCTGCTGTGGTATATTGATGTGTTGATGAAGAGAAGGGATCACCGCCGACACATCTTTTCTTGCATTCAAAAAGAGTTTATTACAAGAAGAAGAACAGTGTCTAAAAATGCCGAATCGTGGAGCATCTCTGGTGCCAAAATGAGATCTCTCTCTCTTGGCCTAAAGCTCTAACCTTATATACGTTTTCTAAAACTCCACCTTCTCCCACAGAAGGATAAAAAACAGAATCTAACCTATGCTTTCTGACATTTAACTTAAGAATAGATAGTGTCAAGTATCCCCAAAAACTATGACCCACAGAGATGGGTAGATGACAAGAAACACATTTCTCAGGGTACATTCCACACTACTACTAGACACCTAATCTAAACATCTTGCTGTAAATGTATGAGTGTGCCTTTTCTCTCTTGTAACATCTGAATTTATTTATATTTATTCCATTTAACTATAAACTGTTACTTATCACAAATGAAGTTCCTATCCAAATGGTGAATTACCTCTGACATATCCCTTAACTTTTAGGCTAAGAAAACACCATGAAGAACATAAGATAATTGAAGATATTAAAGCAAAAATGTTCAGGTGGAAAATACACTACACTGCCCTTTTTTTTCCTTTTTTTTTTTGCTTCTACCATCGTCCCACTCAATATTCCCCCCTCTCTCTCTCTGTTTCTCTCCGCTGCCCTTGCCGTTCCCACCTCCTTCCGCTAGACGCTGAAGCACGATCAATATTTTTTGTCATAATTCACCAGAGAGAGAGAGAGTCACCTCTGGGAACCACATTAAAATTCTTTCGCTCTGTGCAATAAAAAGTCCCCGCGTCCAAACTTCCCTTCCTGGCTGGCTCGGAAATAATAATGAAAAAAGAAAAAAGAAAAGGATCGGGGGCCGTTAGCTAGAATACTAAAGAGACGCAATGATGTCACCTCAGTCAGTCAGTCAGTCAGTCAGTCAGTCTACACGTCTACAGTTTGTGTCTTGGAGCTGCTTATATCATTTCTTATACCAGCTGTAGTAAATGTTTTCCAGACGTGACTGCATGGGAGATGTGTTAGCGCCGTTAGCATCTGAGCTAAGTGGAAAACACAGTGTGTGTCTGCAGAGAGAGAGACCGACAGCTGCGCGTCTCTCTCTCCCGCCGATCTACCGTCGTCAGCAAATCCCTACGAGTCTGTCGGCCATTTGTAAAAAGCCACCTTCCCTTCACCTCCCCCCCCTCTTCCTCCCCCTCTTCCTCCCTCCCTCACTCACTCATCCACCATTTCTTTTTTTTTACCCCGCAGCCATTCCTCCATCCCACGCTCATTACCTTACGCCCATTAATCCCATTAAGTAGCCATTAAACAAGTGCTGATAACACCAAATGAACGTCAAGCTCCGACAGCTAATAACCACAGTCCCACTTCGCCACGTTCAGCCCCGGCAAGGAGGAAGGGGAGGAGGAGGAGGAAGAGGAAGAAGAGGAGGAGGAGGAGAGAGGAGGTGTAGTAACAAGTACTCCAGCTGTGAACAGAGAGAGAGATGAGGAGGAAGAGGAGGAAGAGGAGGAGGAGAGGAAGCCAAACAAACATGTAAATATACGGCCCAACGCTGTATATTTACTCGTGTTGCAGTCGTGCCGTTTCACACTCATCGTCACTGGGATGAAGAGCAGAGGGGAAAGGAGGCGACGCAGAGAGAATCGCAAAAGAAACTGCACCTCCATCTCATCTATCCATCATCTATCCATCGTCTATCCATCATCTATCCATCCCTGACAGTTCATCTCACCCAGCTTTATTTAATTGCACTATAGCCTACATTCTGTTTTTGTGTGTGTGTGTGTGTGTGTATTATGCTGCGTTCACACTAAAAAATGTTGGGTTATTTCTGTAACCCAATTTCTGAGTTATTGGTGTTGGGTTAAATTTTGGGGTTATTTTTCCAGTGTAGTGTAACCCATTTTCAGGGTTATAGGCTATGAATTTAACCCAATTCCTGGGTTGTTCAAGTAATTGGGTTATTTTTCAGTGAAACAGTTGAATATTCAACCCAAAAGTTGGGTCAAAAAGAATAACCCAAACTGTTGGGTTAAAATAACCCAAAAAAGGGGTTCGTCCTTATCTGAACCAGCAGTTGGGTTAAAACTGACAACGAGGAGTTTCTCCGTCGGCAGAACGAAAAATTCCGCGACAATAAAACAGTCTCATATTAATGTGGATGAATCTACGTTACCACTTGTTAATGGTCCATTTTAGATAAATCTATGGTTTTGTCTCTATGGTTATTTTGTTATTATTAGTGGTGGTGGAAATGCTGGGCGAGCCGACCAGCGTTTCTTTACTTTCGGTTTCGTGGCGAGTCATGAGAATAACGCCGCCGAATCTCCGTTTATGGTGGGAACTACGACGGTATGTGATCGTCTTCCAACCTCTGACTTTAATTCTTGATGAATGAAAACATGAGTCTGTCTTGCGCCGGTCAAAGAATTTCACGGTGCGGAGGCTCATAAATGTAGTGTGAAAACACTTTGCTTTAACAAAACGCCTCATTGTCCCTTTAAAAGGGTTTTCTATGGAGTTTTTCCTCAGTGGATGTGAGGGTCTAAGGACAGAGGATGTTGTTATGATGGGATGTAAAGTCCTTTGAGACAAACTGGTGGTAAAAACGGGCTATACTAATAAAATTGCCTTGCCTTGGACTGTCCTCCCTAAATAAATAAATAAAATAAATAAATGAATGAAAACCCCGACGCCAACTGACGACGGGACGCGGTCAGGGTCTGTTCACCTCTTCCTGTTGAAGGTGGAGCGGCGAGGAGGGGGGGGGGGCATGGGGGGGTAACGAGGGGGGGGTTAAGTGTTGGTGGCGATAGATAGATAGATAGACGTCCGACTCGCTGCAGCAGCTTCAAACCAGAAGCTCGCTCGCAGCCGCCGTCGTCCTCGCCGCCGCTCAGCATGAGTGATGAGGAGGGACAAGGTTATGGCGGCGAGGTCGCAGCTGGAGTGTGTGTTATTCATCACACACACACAGTCACAAAACACACACACACCTTCCCCTCTCTAGAGCTGCTATCTCTGTCTCACGCTCATACACACGTATTTATTATCAGAGCGCTGCTGCCATGTTGTTGGCCGGTGGATCACAGAAGCGGCTGCTCGCTGCTCGCTCCACGGCCGCCGGCCCACCTGGTTATCCGGGTCAAAGGAATCCAATTTGTTTCACGAATCAGTGGAATCGGTAAACAAGGCTGGAATACAGAGGAGGCAGGCCGAGGGAGGGAGGGAGGGAGGGAGGGAGAGGAGAGGAGATGCATGGGCCGATCGGCGTATTAATGACCTTGTCTTTCATCCATGCGAGAGGGAAAAACGGTCATTTAAGGGAAAAGGGCCGGACAGTCCGAGAGAGAGAGAGAGAGAGGACTGGATGGGAAAATGAAAATGGAAAAGAAAAAAGGGCTAAAAGGCAGAAGCAATTAATGTCAGAATGAATGAGTGCATGGATCACAATTAAAGCAAAGGACACACACACGATTTGAAAAAGAACGATTACGATGCAGAAAGCAATAAAAAATAAAAGAGGAATGTGACAGACAGACAGAAGAGAAGAGAAGAGAGGAAGATCTGCAGCTAGGAGGACGGCCAGGAAATTAAAGAGTCGGAAAAACACACACACACACACACAAGGGAGGGAAGATTGATTGAAAAACAAAGTAGAGGAGAAAGAAGAACGAGGGAGGAAAAAAGATGGGATTCAGGAAATGAATCCAAATACGGTGTGAAAAAAAAAAGATGAATGAAAGAAGAGAGGAGAGGAGTCAAGTGAGGGAAGAGAGGAGAGGAGAGGAGAGGAGAGGAGAGGAGGGGAGTTAACACTAATAAAGGGAGGAGAGAGCGGGATGAGGGAATGAGAGAAGGGATGAACTCATGGATTATAAATGGCTCGTCCTAAATGTGTCAGAGCGTTCGCTCTCCTCCCTCTCCGATGGAGGAACCTGCTAAATCAATCGGAAGCTTTTTGCCAACTCGCCGGACCCACGCTCCCGATCAGTCTCATTTCCTCTCATGCCGGCACATTCGTAGCTCCGGGCGAAAATTCCTCTGCTCTTCCCTCCGCTGAGTCGCTCCTCCCTCCCTCCCACTGCTGCTGCTGCTGCTGCACGGCTAAATTAGCAAGACTGGTGCTAATTTGATGAGAGGTGTGCGTGTGTAAGTGTAAGTGCAAGTGTGTTAACTATGTAGGCGGAAGAGAGAGATGAGCAGTCATCTTGCATTTACAAAAAGAATTAAGGAAGAAAGAAAGAAAGAAAGAAAGAAAGAAAGAAAGAAAGAAGACAAAAGAAACAGATAAAAAGCTGCGTTTCTTTATGCCGTTGCCATTTAGCCTAGTAGCCGCTAACATTCCGCATTCCGTTGCCCCCGGTTACTGACAGACCAAAAAAAGAAAAAGAAAAAAAACATTCCAACATTCCGGAAAGAATGGTTAGGGTTCTAGAATTTCAGATTTCAGATAGCACATTTCTGCTAGCTGCTAACTGCTAGCTGCGCTCAGCTGCGCTCAGCCGCTAGCAGCTGTGTTTATCATTATCATGTCGTTGAGCTAGCCAGATCACTAGCCAGCGTTTCTTTGTTTGTTTGTCTTTTAAGCAGAAAGCAGCTAGCAGCTAGCACCGCCGCTTTGTTGTTAATGCATTCTGGGAGAAATTAGCACTTATGCTGCATTTGAGGAAACTCAGAACTCTGAGTCTCCCAGTTGAAAACTCAGATTTCCAACATCAAAGCATTCGAGACGCAGCACGCCAGAATAGCCACAAACATGTCGGACCGGGACAAACTCTGCAGTCAAAGTGCTTCACGTAGCTAAGACATTAAAACATTACAAACGACACAAAACTATTTTCAAAAAGAACGTTGTAATTCGGCCTGTACGCTGTCAGCAAAATGTGTGATGACGATACGACTTATGATAAACCAGCAGATATTCAGGTTGTTGCATATTAAACACAACACGCTGTAGTTCACACACCAGGCCTGTGGTGGCGCTGTAACGCTGCCACACAAATACACCACAAACAGACAAGAAGAAGAAGAAGAGTGGAGAGCTTGCGACGCTGTGAACAAACACCAAACATCGAAAGTCAACGAAACACGAGAAGTCGGAACAAATACGACGATCGAAGCCGTGTGGCCGATTCCCAAGGACCTGACGGAAGTCCTACGTTGTTGTTGACGTTGGACAACTGATCCTTAGAAGTCGGGGTAGATTTTGTTTCTCCGACTTGAGGTTGCGTTCAATTGCACTTTTTCAAGTAGGCGTAGGTCGGAAAGATCGGAGTTCCGAGTTGTCTCGAATGCAGCATAACAAAGGACATGAGATATTCCTTTTAGCTGATTATGTAGCAGGCCAGTTAGCTCACCAGCTCAATCGCTAAGTCCTACTTACTCACTAGTTTATTATGTTGCTAGCCAACTGGTTTTAGCGCCAACATTTTTTTTTTTTTTTGCTCAATCAGTTCTGAATTAACGAGATCAAATGGTGATTGTGAACTGGAGTGTTCCCTGAACGTCTCACCAGTCGTTGTGTTCAGGGGACTAAAGGATTAATGTTAAAGACGCTAATCAACGTTAGATTAGCTCCGCCCCCTCCCTCATGTATGTCGTGACACTGCACTGTTCTCTTCCTTTCATTAAGGAGCAAGAGCTGTCAAGCTGTTTATTCCATGAGTGTGATTAATGCAGTGGCGTCATTAGCTGGTAGGGGACACACACACACACACACACACACGCACACGCACACACTCTCACACACACACACACACACACACACTCTCACACTCACACGGACACACAAAGAAAAGGAAAACTGCATGAATGAGCAAGTGTGCGAGCTCACGCTATGCGGCTGTGTGTCCCTGACAGCCATGACAGAGTCTGAAACTCTAACAACGGCTCTGACACAATTAGCTGAGCAGGTTACATAAAGACGAGCTGCTCCTCCTCCTCCAACAACCATACTTTGGTTTTTAAAGGGATAGGTCACCCAAAATTGAAATTTCTCACTCATTATCTCCTCCCCCTCATGTGGACTAAGGGCTGGGAGAAGTTTCAGAGTCCTCCGTGGCTTCTCTGAGTTACAGGGGGTCTCGGCGTAGCAGTGCATGTCCATATAACGGTTGAGAATGGATACCAACTGTCTTCGTAACAAAAAGACACACCAGAAAACATCCAAATACCTCCATGCTGCTCGTATGTAATGTCCCTCTTGTATTGAAGCCCCGAAATGCGAAATTGTCCCGAAAAAAATTCTCTTCTCTCTTCGAAGAGGAGCTTCGAGAAGCTTCCGCTACAAACAAACTTGAAATATAGACTTATTTAATTTTTTTCGGAACAATTTCTCATGTCGGGGCTTCAATACAAGAGGAACATTACATACGAGCAGCATGGAGGTATTTGGATGTTTTTTGGTGTGTCTTTTTGTTACGAAGACAGTTGGTATCCATTTGCAACCGTCATATGGACATGCACTGCTACACCGAGACCCCCTGTAACTCAGAGAAGCCACGGAGGACTCTGAAACTTCTCCCAGCCCTTAGTCCACATGAGGGGGAGGAGATAATGAGTGAAATTTCAATTTTGGGTGAACTATCCCTTTAAGAAACGTCCAAAGGACTCTGTGTTCTGTGTTCAGGAGGTTTGGTATTATCATTACTATAATTCCCGGCAGGTCTAACACACTGCCAGAGAGCACTTTCTGCATTTAACTTTTTGTTTTATTGCAGCACATTAGAGGAACGGGAAGGAAACATAAGAGCCATAAATTCAGATAAGTGTCACGTTGGCCTGTTTAAATCCTGATCTGTAAAGGTCAATGCAGTGTAGACTCAGTAAATCAGACCGGCTGCTGCCAACCAACCACCGGCGGAGCAGAAATCAAATTTAGAGGAAAAAAAAAAAAAATAGAAAATAGAAAATGGACTGGAGACGAACGAAGCCTCACAAAAAAAAAAAAAACAGCGAGCAGATTCTTGGCAGGTCGGGAAGGACGAGCGGAGTTCGGCCGTTCTGCAGCCGCGGCAGCTTTAATAACACACACTTAGTCACGGTGAAAACTCTCTATCTCATGAGCTGAGATACCCCACTCACTTAGAGATCTCCATAGAATGGCTTACACCATCATGGGCTCAGCAAAAAAGAGAAAACACCACCAGCTCCACGGCAGTCAATCAGAAATAGGAGCTGCTGCTGCACATTCACTCTGCTCACCTGTGTGTCCGGTGTACAAAATATTACACATGTAGATAGAAATATAGATATATATAGATATATAATTATAGGATTTACTGGTGTTACTGGTCCCAATGATGGAGGCTCACAGGTCTTTCACAGGTTTTCCAGAATCAAAGCAGCGCTGCACCACAGTGTTCAGCAACCCACAACGTAATAACGGACAATAACGTCATCATTTTGGCCTTTTTTAAATGTTATAAAGCCAATGAAGTAATAAAATCTTTGAGCCAATAGTGTAATAACTTTGTTTTTTTTGCTGGTTCTTACGTTATTGGCAAAGTGTTACAAAGAAACGTTTGACTTTTTGATTGTGATAACCGGAGCTGATACTGCAATAATGTGTAAAATAATATTTGGCCTCTGTTAAGATAGTTTATGAACCTTTTACCAAACTTGTATTATTGGTTGTTTGTTTGTTATCTGTTTCGGTTTCTTGCTGCTTGCTGCAAAACAAATTGCCCCCAGGGCATAATAAAGATATCTTTGACTTAATATAATACATTTTCTTTTATATGTTGGTTTTATGGTTTATCTCCTATGAACCTGCACGCAAAACAAATCCTTATGTAAATTATTTTATTCTTTTATTCCTTTGGTCATGAGGCTGATCAATGCAGAAAATGCAACAACAAGCAAAACCCACTGATCCTGGTTCTTTTTCTACTGTGAGTCACCGGTCGGTGCTGACGTTGTTGTGTGGATGATGAAGCTGTTTGTACACTGCTGTATCTATTGTTGTTGTCTTTTTAGTTTATATCTACTATTTATTATGGAAGGGCTGACTGGAGAAATGAAGTCGCCCTTTTGGGATTAATAAACTCTTCTGACTCTGAATATACATGTATCACTATACAGTATGTTTATTATTTTTTATTTTCAGGGTAGAAGACAGCGTCACAGTTGTGAAACATTTGTGCGTTGTGTGAATGTGATTTGCTTGGCTGTTTCTCTGTGTTTGCAAACAGAGAGTATAGTCAGTTATCAACAACCTGGTTGTAACACATTCACATCTTCTAGTCTGGAAATAAAACTAAATAAAGTGAAACAAGAGGCTTCAAGGGCTCAGAGCTTCATTCATCTCTAAGGCTGCTGCCACAAACCAGCAATAGACAATGCACCGGCCACTTTGTTGAAGTTTTACATTTGCATCCGTCTGTACTTTTTAGGTAATTTAAAATCGTGCATACTTTGCCAGGTTTTTAATTCCATACCCCCTTGTAATACTTCCTTTTTATAAATGTAGAAATTGTGCATATTCTGCCACTTTAGCACAAACTCCTGTTATTGGTCCGGTTATACCCACTGTTTGTTTTATGGCTTTCTTTTATCTTTTTTTTCATTTATTTATTTATTGAACAGGGACAGTGCACATCAATCAACATGACAGTTTTACCATCAGTATAAATGTGAGTTTAGCCACAGTGGCTAATGTTCATCTGTTGATAAAAGTTAACATCATCAACACTTAATGCAATAAAATGCAGCACAACAGTCTGTATAGATACATTACAGAATAGAATGTATATAGAACAGTCTGATTTGCTTTGAGCCACATCTTAAGTTTATGTTTTCACAACTTTCTGTTTCTGTCTGGTGTGTTTGGGTATTATAGGATGCATCTGAATCGCCCTTTGGAGAAAATAAAGATTTATTACTACTACTACATTATTACAGTTATTACATTTCCAATTTTTTTTTATACTTGGCCACTAACGTAATAACCAATAATAAGTTAAAAAAAAAGAAGTTATTACAGCATTTCAAACATTTTATTACATTATTGGCCTTATTACATTTAAGATGACCAAAATGATTACATCATTGGCCGTAATTACGTTTAAGATGACCTAAATTATTACGTTATTGGACTTATTACATTTAAGATGACCAAAATTATTACGTCATTGGCCGTAATTACGTTTAAGATGACCAAAATTATTACGTTATTGGCCTTATTACATTTAAGATGACCAAAATTATTACGTCATTGGCCGTAATTATGTTTAAGATGACCGAAATTATTACGTTATTGGCCTTATTACATTTAAGATTACCAAAATTATTACGTCATTGGCCGTAATTACATTTAAGATGACCAAAATGATTACGTTATTGGCCTTATTACATTTAAGATGACCAAAATGATTACGTCATTGGCCGTAATTACGTTTAAGATGACCAAAATTATTACATTATTGGCCTTATTACATTTAAGATGACCACAATTATTACGTTATTGGCCGTAATTACGTTTAAGATGACCAAAATTATTAAATTATTGGCCTTATTACATTTAAGATGACCAAAATTATTACTATTATTGGCCTTATTACATTTAAGATGACCAAAATTATTACATTATTGGCCTTATTACATTTAAGATGACCAAAATTATTACGTTATTGGCCGTAATTACGATTAAGATGACCAAAATTATTAAATTATTGGCCTTATTACATTTAAGATGACCAAAATTATTACGTTATTGGCATTATTACATTTAAGATGACCAAAATTATTACGTCATTGGCCGTAATTACGTTTAAGATGACCAAAATTATTACGTTATTGGCCTTATTACATTGAAGATTACCAAAATTATTACGTCATTGGCCGTAATTACGTTTAAGATGACCAAAATTATTACGTTATTGGCCTTATTACATTTAAGATGACCAAAATGATTACGTCATTGGCCGTAATTACGTTTAAGATGACCAAAATTATTACATTATTGGCCTTATTACATTTAAGATGACCAAAATTATTACATTATTGGCCGTAATTACGTTTAAGATGACCAAAATTATTAAATTATTGGCCTTATTACATTTAAGATGACCAAAATTATTACATCATTGGCCTTATTACATTTAAGATGACCAAAATTATTACATTATTGGCCTTATTACATTTAAGATGACCAAAATGATTACGTTATTGGCCGTAATTACGTTTAAGATGACCAAAATTATTAAATTATTGGCCTTATTACATTTAAGATGACCAAAATTATTACGTTATTGGCCTTATTACATTTAAGATGACCAAAATTATTACGTCATTGGCCGTAATTACGTTTAAGATTACCAAAATTATTACGTTATTGGCCTTATTACATTTAAGATGACCAAAATTATTATGTTATTGGCCGTAATTACGTTTAAGATGACCAAAATTATTACATTGTTTGGCCTTATTACATTTAAGATGACCAAAATTATTACGTTATTGGCCTTATTACATTTAAGATGACCAAAATTGTTACGTCATTGGCCTTATTACATTTAAGATGACCAAAATTATTACATTATTGGCCTTATTGCATTTAAGATGACCAAAATTATTACATTATTGGCCGCAATTACGTTTAAGATGACCAAAATTATTACATTATTGGCCTTATTACATTTAAGATGACCAACATTATTACATTATTGGCCGCAATTACGTTTAAGATGACCAAAATTATTACATTATTGGCCTTATTACATTTAAGATGACCAAAATGATTACGTTATTGGCCGTAATCACGTTTAAGATGACCAAAATTATTACGTTATTGGCCGTAATTACGTTTAAGATGACCAAAATTATTACATTTTTGGCCGTAACAACGTTTTGTGTTGCTATGAGGAGAAAACGTGCATCAAGATCATCAATTGGAAATCAACCAATCAGAGTCCGTCTGCTCTGATTCTGATAAAACTCTTCTTCGTCTGTTTATCCAGAGCGACTTTGACAGAATATTAAATAAACTTTATAGTCCAGATCTGGAGGTGTGAGGTCGACGTGAAGCCTCGACAGTTTAGAACTCCTGCAGCCTCTTTTTATTTATTTTTTATTTTTTTTTAAATAAATGTGAAGTGCATCATTATAATCGTTGTTGTATGTGATCACATGACCACGGCAGCAACATTTTGAACACTCCGAACACACACTGACCTGATGGAGTCAATAGAGATTATTCACATCCATTCTGGAAGCCTTACGTCATTAACATGCAACAAGGCTCCGGAGGAACATTTCACCCAGATCGATCGGTTTGATCGGTTTGATCGGCTCACATCAGGACGCTGCTCTGATGTCTCCATCTGCTCCAATTACTGCTTTTTCTTTTTTCTTTTTTTCTTTGTTTTGTAACTTGCTGTTTTATTCATAGACTGTAATGAATGTGGAGGGTTGCCCCAGTTCTCCAATGTCTAACTTATTAATGCACAGATTGATACAGAAAACCTCTGACATGTGTCTTTATGAGGGCTTCCATTCAGGGAGAGGTCGCTAAGTATTACATCATCATCATCATCATCATCATCATCAGTAAGTCGTGTGTAGCAGACGCTGGTGGCAGAGGAGGCACATTACCTTGACCACCAAAACAAGCACTCAGGATCGTGTGGATACCAAGGAATGTAGCCAACTAGCACCGTGACGGTTTAACTGAGTCATTACTCTATAGAGAGCCGAAGCGGAAGCAGGAAGTAACGTCACCATGGGACCTCAACTCGGAAAAAGTCTCCATGTAAATGAACGGGAGTCAAAGTTTTATTTCATGATCTGATTGAATTGTGCCATGAGAAAAAAATAAGACCTCTACCTGTTTAAAACATCACGTTTCATTCGAAAAAATCAGCAGTTTGTTGGAAAACAGAATAAAACTCCTTAGAATCCATAACCAGAAAGACTACAAGTCGCGTAGGTGACGTCACACACCACATGCCGCCCTTTCCCGTTTCAGTTGGTGACGTATTTTTTGTGGGACACCAGATCTGTAGTCCGTAGACCGTCGTCACACAAAATACATTCTTCCGTTGCCGTTTTACAACAAACTGCTGGTTTCTCTTCATGAAACGTGATGTTTTAAACAGGTAGAGGACAGAGTTTTTTCTCATGGCACAATTCAATCGGATCACGAAATAAAACTTTGACTCCCGTTCATTTACATGGAGACTTTTCCCGAGTTGAGGTCCCATGGCGACCGTTACTTCCTGCTTCTGCTTCGGCTCTCTATTCACAGTCTGGGTCAGGGGGAGGGGCTTCATAGGGCAGGGGGCGGGGCTTCAAGGGGGGCAGGGCGGGGTGGGGAAGGGGAGGGGGGAGGTTATGTAACACCTGAGAGATAAGACTAAGTCTGAGTTCTATAATCTATAATCGTGTTGAGCGCAGGGTGAATTACCTTTGTTGTAAACTGCAAAGGGGCAAATGAAAGAGATTGAGAGGTTGAGATCATCATTTGTTCAGTTACAACACACAGCAACAGATTGATTGATCTTTTTTACCAATAATTACGTACGTATGAATGAATGAATGTGATTTTTCGGTAACACTTTACTTGAATAGGTATTCATAAGATTGACATAACACTGTCATAAACATCCATGAATACTTATGACAGCTGTCGTTAAGTGTCATTCGGTAAGTTTTGTCACTTTTAATGCAAAGTTGACATTGTTTGAGATGTTTTTGTTCTGACAACTTGATATAAAGACAATTTAAACTGTCATAGCAGACATAATTGCCAAACTTTAAAAATTATGTCAAGTTATCAGAACAAAAACATCTCAAACAATGTCAACTTTGCATCAAAAGTGACATAACTTACCGAATGACATTTAACCACAGCTGTCATAAGTATTCATTGATGTTTATGACAGCTGTTATGTCATGGTTATGACAGTGTTATGTCAATCTGATGAATACCTATTCAAGTAAAGTGTTACCAATTTTTCTTCGTCTTTGAAACAAATGAATACAAACCTTCACAGGAGAAAATCTCGGCTAACGCCCCTTTTCTTTTTCTTTTGTTTTTTTTTTTAAGGAAAAAGGTTATTTAGAGGAAAAGCAGACAGTAGTATTCCTGAGGTGTGGCTACATTCCCGTCTTATCCGACTGAGTCTTGGTGGCGACTCCTACCTTTAAAGTTCGGTCGGATTCGGGCGTCGTAGCCCGACACTTTGCCCATGAGCTTGTCCAGGAACTCGGACGGCGGCATCGGCGAGGCGGCTTTCCTCGCCGCGGCCTCCTTCGAAGCCGCCAAGCTGGAAGACAGAGAGAGGGAGAGGAGAGGGAGCGTCAGAGAGGAAGAACGCTGAGCTCTGATTGGACCGTGAGATCAAACTGTCGCCATTACACATCAAAGATTCATTTAAAAGTCGCCACACACTGGAGATGTTTCCATCAAAGCTCCATTCATCACTCAGAAAGCAGTCAGCCAATCAGAAGAGAGGCTCAGAGACTCATATATTTGTAAATAAATTATCTTTTTTTTTTCATATATGTTTTTTATTTCCAATAAATGAACACAAAGAATACAACAACAAAAAAATCCATTCTGAAACAATATCGATGATAGGGTGACTCATACAGTTTCTTTCTTTCTTTCTTCTTTTTTGTTTAACCCATATATATATATATATATATATATATATACTGTATATATATATGGGTTGAAAAATTTAAATCAATAATAAAAAAAAAAAAAAGTGAAAAAGCAGCTTCACTGACATTAGTGGGTATTTGCACATAAATTATTATCTTGTCATCAAAAAGTCCTTTCTCAGTATTGTTTCTGTTGTTTTATAGAAGGAGAACACTGTTCAGATGTGTGAGGTGTCACTAAAGCAAAAAATATTAACGTCAAAGTCACTGTTCTGCTCGACATGTGTAATTCTTTCCACAAAAAGCTCCTTTTCTCAATGTTTTGGTCACAAAACAGGTGTTTTTGGCGAAACCAGCCTATTTTCTACTGCTGTTTACTAAAGAACGGAAAAAGGTAGAAACAAACTTTTTTTCCTAATGAAAGAAGAGAGTCTACTCTTTCTCAGGGTAGTTTCAGTGTTTACATAGTCATACAACACAATATTCTGTGGGTCTTTAAAGATCGGTCAAAATGCTCTGAAAACAGCTGGCAGCCAATGAGTTAACTGATCTCCATCCTAAAAGCTCTGAGCCAATGAAACTGCTGCTGTTGCTTCGCAGCAGTGGTGTAGTCTATGTGATACTCAGGTATAAACAACAACAACAACAACCAGTGGTGTAGTCTATGTGATACTCAGGTATACTCAGTATAAACACTTCAATATACCCAGTACAACAAAACTATCTAACTAAAATAAATGTCAGTGGTTCTCAAAGTGGGGGTGTTGACAGGGTTCAAGGGGGTCCACTACTTTTTATTGAAGTTTTACCACTTTTTCCTAAGATCTTTTTGAGAATTTTTACCAGTTTCTTCTCTATTTTTCTGTTCAACTTTTTACTATTTTATAAAGAAATTTTACACCTTTTTGTATTATTGTTTGCCCCCCGTATTTTTTTTTTTTTTTTTTTTTTTAGAAATTTTACCACATTTTTCTAGAATTCTTGAGTAATTTGCAGTTTCTCCTCATTTCATCCTCTTTTTACTACTTACTATATACTATTTTTACTTTTACCACTTTTTTATTATTATTATTGTTTTTTAAACTTTACCTTTTCCTAGAATTTCTTTGAGAAATTTGTGTCCAGTTGTTGTTGTTCCTGAATGTCAAGGTGCAAAAGGCAAATTTCCACCGTGTTTTAAACCACTGGACAATAAAGTCTTCTTATCTTATCTTATCTTATCTTATCTTATCTTATCTTATCTTATCTTATCTTTAAAATTTTCCTGTTGAACAAAGATGAGATTTTAAGTTCTGAATAAGACTCAGTGACAAAGAGGAGTTAAAAGTAAAGTAAAAGTAAAATAAGCAATTCAGAAATCTCTTTAAAAAACTTTTAAAAAATCAGATTTGTTCAAATGTATATTCTGTATTCATGTTGGTTTGATGTCTTTTTTTTATTAACCAAAGTGAAACTGATGCTGAAAATGTCAAATGGTGAAACTACAAAACAATAATCAATATTGAATATGTGATCCACCTACACTGTATTTGGGTGAACTTAAAACATATAGCTATACATTCTTCTGAAAACATTAAATTGAAATAAGATCTTTTTTATTTATTTCTATATTCAAACTTGTATTTTGTCAACACTGAGCAGAACATATCCTCAAAACAAAAAGCTTTTCTTCTAAATAAATGTGACTTATTTTGTGAAATGCTGGAGGATTTCCCAGCATGCACTGGGGCCTGATTTATCCCCGTCCACTGGCAGCGCTTTCATCTGGTTTTTATCTAATTTGATTAAAAAGTGAATAATTAAAAGTGAACTTTTACAGTGCGTTCTGACCCACACACACACACACACACACACACACTCCTCCTAAAGTAATGCTCTAATTCACTTAGCCAGCGTGTGTGTGTGTGTGTGTGTGTATTGATTTTACCATAAGACTCTCTGGTATTTGCACAGTTGACTTCTTTACCTTATTAAGCCCATCATGCTCATTAGACGCTCTGCAGGACGGAGAGAGCTGCAGCCAACACACACACACACACACACACACACACACACACACACAACCACTGCAGCACTAACGGTCAATAACACACACACACAGACACACACAGAGCTATAGTATCACACCGTACATTCACATTAATAAAAGAAAAAGAGAGAAGAGGCAGTAATTGATCCCTGAACGCCTCCTCTTCCTCCTCCTCCTCTTCCTCTTCCTCCTCTATCTGAGCTGTTGTGTGTTACAGTAATGTGTCGATTGTTCAATCAGATCGATACACACCAGACTTTAACGACTGACTGTGAGTTTCTTCTCTTCTCTTCTCCTCTACTGAAACTGAACCTCATGTTTTCCCCTGAAAAAGCCACAAACTAACTAGGTGTGTAACGGTAACACAACAAGTCACGGTTACGGGTACAACAGTACACTAATTGAATGTAAAACTAAAATAAAAACCATCTTCTGTTATAAAAGTTAAAAAAAGAATAGACCGTTACACCCCGACCACACACTGTCTGGATTCCATCAGACTTCCCTCACACCTCAACAACTTGTACAGGGTATCCGCGGGGTCTTGAAAAGTATTAAAAAGTGATTTGGGAAAGTTAAGACCCTTAAAAAGTATTAAAAAGTCTTTTCACGACTTTATAAAGTCTTACATTTTGAAGGTATTTTTTCTGAATTAGCTGTCCAAGAGTTTGAGTTGTAAAAAACATTGTAAAAGTGTGTGAATTTATTCATTTTATTAAAAAACAAAGATGAACCAGTACATAAAACAGAAAAGAAGATTGTTGTTTTTGTTTTTTGAGAGTGGAGCAATGTGTTTTTTTTGTTTTGTTTTTTATAAACTTTGCCTTTGATTTATTATCCCAGCCTATTTTGAATTCTGTAGCATCATAGTGGTCTATAGTCTTTATCACAAACTAAAACTGTTCAGTTAAAAGTGTCACTGATGTAAATAGTTACAGCTTGAAGTGGCGGTGAGGTGTTGAAAAATATTGAGAAGGTCTTGAAAAAGTCTTAAAAAGGTTTTAAAATTAACTTTAAGATTCCTGTATAAACCCTGTTGTAGAAACATCCTGGTTTTACACCAACATCCTGGACTCCAACACGCTCCAATGTGACCTCCAGGTTTTCACAGCAGCATGGACTAGGGCTGTTCGATTAATCCATTTAAAATCGTAATCGCGATTATTTGGAATTGTAAAAGTCGATTTTTTGAAATCGTAAAAATTTGAAGATTTTTTACTCTAATTAGGGTAATTATGGTAAGCCGCCGTTCATGAATCTGGGCTGCGCTGAATTATGGTAATGACTGCTGCCTCCTTCCTCCCATCACGCTCTCCCACTGCTCTCCTCTCCCCACACACTGGAAACAAGCATGTTGGCGTTTTGCTAAGACCAGCGAGGATTTTGTTGCCAAAAAGACCAACGGCCCTTTTCCACTACATAGTTACAGCTCTCACCGTCCATTAGGACCATTTAAAAAGACACAAACAGCAACAGCACACAAAATAGTTTGTCATTTAACAAAAAAATCGTAATCGGAAATCGATTTTTCAGAGAAGAAAATCAAGATTTTATTTTTGGGCAAAATCGTGGACAGTAACACATGTTGCTGCTGCCTCCAGACTGAACCCTGTTTCCTGTCCTCACACAGACATCGTTTCCTTTGTTTCCTAACGAGCCTTGAGCTCACAGCAGCTTCACTCTACGTGACCATGACGATGTACTGAGGAGCAGCCGGTGGCATCTGAACTCACTGTTCTTCTTAAAGCCCCAGTGTGTAACTTATTTGTCTTTTTATGATCAAAAATCAAACCTGTCTTTCATAAATCCGTATTTGACTGAAGGTGAATCACAGCTGCATCCAAATGAAAGCTTTCTGGTTCCTTAGAATGAGTTGTTACAAGTTGTTACAAATACATAAGTGGGCGACGCACCGAACCGAGGCGGCCATGTTGCATCGCCATTTTTTACCTTAACATTACATGCAGCGTCTGCAGGACCGTTGTCTAGGGGAGAAAGGTGATGATAACTCTAGGGGCCCAGCGGCCAGTGGGGCCCATAAAAAACCCCAGTAGTCTAATCTTTGTATGACTGATTTATTCTGTGTAAGACCCTGACTAATACTCATAGTACACTGTAAAAACTCAACATCTTTCCAAGAATATTTGTCTTATGTCTTGTCCAAATGTCTCATTTCTAGTCAAAACTAATCTCTTTCCACTTAAAATAAGACTCATTACCTAAAAATTAACTTGTTTTTAGATCATTTTCACTTGTTTCAAACTAATTTTCACTTGAAATAAGTAGAAAGCATGTTTTTTGTGCTTGTAATAAGGAAGAAAAACTTGTTCCATTATCAGATTTTTTTCTACTTATTCCAAGTGAAAATCTGCTTGAAAGAAGTAAAAAGTGTCTAAAAACAAGCTGCTTTTTAATGTGATGAGTCTTATTTTAAGTAGAATGAGATTTGTTTTGACTAGAAATGACATTTTGACCAGAAATAAGACAAATATTCTTGGTAAGATACTTGAGTTTTTGCAGTGTAATGCTGCATTAGCATCAAAACAAAGTAGGCTAAATAAAAAACGATTATACATATGTAATCTAAGAAAAAAAAACTGGAAAAGTTAGGGGGAGGGGCCCACTTTAGTATTCTTTAAGGGGGCCCAGAATTTCCTAGCAACGGCCCTGTGTTCAGCACCTTGTGACTGCTGTCTGTGAAAGGTGCTATATAAATAAATTTTCCTTCCTTCCTTCCTTCCTGAGCGTCTGTTGTCTGTCTGACGTCTGCCCGATTTCACGTGAATGCAACATCAAGAATACGTTCAGATATGCAACCGCTGAAACGCGTCCTACTTCATCCTTTACCCAATAAAACTTTATTTCTGTTTTTTTTTTCAATTTTTTTATATGCGAGTGCTGGTTTCCATTATTTTTTGTGTCACAATTATTATTCCTTGTTTTGTTTATATTTATTATATTGCTTATAATTTACTATATTGTATTTTTATAACTGCGCAGCACTTTGGTCGACTGAGGTTGTTTTAAATTTAAATGTGCTTTATGAATAAACTGTGACTTGACTTGACTTCACCGTGCACTCAGGCATGTTTGTGTTAATGTGTTGTAGTTGTGTCTGTTTTTAAAACTCGTCTTCAAACCCATTTTTATTCCTCGGCTTTTCAACCCAGCAGGAAACTCTGTGTTTTATAGTTTTAACATTGTTATTGTTTAATGTTTTATGTCTTATGTTCTATTCTTATTTATGTGCAGCACGTTGTTTCAGCTGTGGTTCAGCTCTATAAATAAAGTTGAGTTGAGTTTTTCTTTGATATTAATAATAAATTCCCCAAATAATGAAATTATCTCAAAATTAACAAAAATGATTGTTTTACCCCAGAGGCTCTTCAACCGGAGATACTGCAAAATCTTTGGTTGATTAGACAATTCTTTTTTTTTTTTTTTTCGTTTCCACATTTATGTTTGGTTTTTAAACAAAACCAAATGGCTGAAAACATGTTGTCAACTGTAAAAACACTGTAAAAACATAAATATTTACATTTCTCTCATTATTCACCACTTCATTCATTCATGATCCTCACACACAGATTCCTGCTTCTAGGAGTCTGAGTCTCTCCTCTTTACTTCCTCGTTTCACCGGTGGCAAAAGAAAAAAAACAGCAGATTTCCTGGTTGCACACACTGCAAAAACTCTACATCTTTCCAAGAATATTTGTCTAATTTCTTGTCAAAATGTCTAATTTCTAGTCAGAACTAATCTCTTTCCACTTAAAATAAGACTCATCACCTAAAAATTAACTTGTTTTTAGATCATTTTCACTTGTTTCAAACTAATTTTCACTTGAAATAAGTAGAAAAATCTGCCAGTGAAAGCAAGTGTTTCGTGTTTGTAATAAGAAAGAAAAACTTGCTCCACTATCAGATTTTTCTACTTATTTCAAGTGAAAATCTGCTTGAAAGAAGTAAAAAGTGTCTAAAAACAAGCTACTTTTAATGTGATGAGTCTGATTTTAAGTAGAATGAGGTTTGTTTTGACTAGAAATGAGACAAATATTCCTGGTAAGAATTTGAGTTTTTGCAGTGCACATCTTATTGTGTTGTATGCATCGTGTGTGTGTGTGTGTGTGTGTGTGTGTGTGTGTGTGTGTGTGTGCTGCTGCAGTGAGACTCAGTGGAAGCTGAAGTGACAGAGACTCGGTCCAGAGCGAGGACTCGACTGACCTCGACTCCACAGCGAACTCTGCTATCGTAGCGCCGTTTGTGTTTGATTGCATCATTTGTCGCTGCAGCGCCCAAAGGAAGAGGAAGAGGAAGAGGAAGAGGAAGAGGAAGAGGAAGAGGAGGAAGATCAACACGCTGCTGCACTGACCCAGTTCAAACCAAACAGGAAGAAGCTCTGATGGTCCGATCATTCATCATCATCATCATCATTTAAAGAGGAACTCAGCAGGATTTGTAGCTTAACTCTGATACGTTTTACAATAGGCTAATTAAAGCAGAAGTAAGTGATATATTTGTGTTAATCTAAGTCTTAAATAGTTATATCTTCCGACAGCAATCACTTCTATAGAGTGTTTGGTCTGAAACACGGGTCTGTCAGTCCCTCTGCTCTGCTCTGAGCCGAAGAGAAAACATTTATCGTATCCTACAGTTTTTATCCAATGAGGAGAGAGAACGGCATGCAGGGCTGTGTGTGCAGCCAAGGGACGCCGTGAATGTGGTGACGTAGGGACGAGGACTGTTATGGTGCGTTCAAGGAAACTCGTATTTTTCCGACCGTGAAGTGGTACCAGTTCGATCTGGTACGAGTTCACGGGTCAGAAGTTACGAGTGGCCGTTATAGTGACTTTCACAGGTAAAACAGGTCGGAGAAACACGAGTGGGTTGCCTGGAACGCTACAAAGTCGTAAGTTGTGACTTGAAGCTGTAATTTACGGTTTCAAAAGCCTGCCTGGAACGCAGCATTAGCGAAAACGACCGGACCACTTACTTCTGCTTTAATTAAACAGCTTTGGAGTAATTGTGATGGTTTAAAAGGATAGTTCACCCAAAATTCAAATTTCATACAGCGGGGCTCCGTGCAGCACTGCATGATGTCCATATGACGGTTGGGAACGGAGCTCACTTTTCTTCGTAACAAAAAGACACACCAAAAAACATCCAGATACCTCCATAGTGCTCGTCTGTAATGTCCCTCTTGTATTGAAGCCCTGACATGAGAAATTGTTCCGAAATTCTTTTTTAAAAATCATTCATTCCATCTGCAGTCACAGCCCTCAACAGTACACTGCAAAAACTCAAAATCTTTCCAAGAATATTTGTCTTATTTCTTGTCAAAATGTCTCATTTCTAGTCAAAACTAATCTCTTTCCACTTAAAATAAGACTCATCACCTAAAAATTAACTTGTTTTTAGATCATTTTCACTTGTTTCAAACAAATTTTCACTTGAAATAAGTAGAAAAATCTGCCAGTGAAAGCAAGTTTTTTGTGCTTGTAATAAGAAAGAAAAACTTTTTCTACTTATTTCAAGTGAAAATCTGCTTGAAAGAAGTAAAAAGTGTCTAAAAACAAGCTACTTTTTAATATGATGAGTCTTATTTTAAGTAGAATGAGATTTGTTTTGACAAGAAATTACATTTTTAATAGAAATATGACAAATATTTTGGGTAAGATATTTGAGTTTTTGCAGTGTAAAAACCTGGGAACTATTTTAATTTGTGGAAAAGGAGTAGACATTGTCTCCTTTAAAATGAAAAATGTCACATTTTCCATCCATAGCTGAATTTCGAGGGGAAGGTTTATGAATTTCTTGAGCCGTTATTTGGTTTTATAGGATTGTGCATCAGTATATTTTTTATATTCCACCATGTAAGACTCAGACATCCCATCCCCAGAGCTGGAACATGAAGGAAAAGTTTGTGTAAATCCACAGGAAAGAGAAAATTAGGGAGATGAAAAATAGATTTCAACTGAGTCTGAGGCGAAAAACTTCCCGCGGAGCGAGGACGAGACAGAGGACGTTCCCGTCGAGCTGCTGCTCCGTGTGTTTATGAGGAATAATTCATCCGGGTGCTGCTGGAACATTTTCACTTTGCAGCACTCAGACGTCCAGTGAAGCAGCAGCAGCCGCTTCTCGCTGCTCGCCGCCGCCATCAAGACTCAAGACGCCGCCGAGTATCAATGATTGAACGAAGACACAGAGTTACTTCCTGAGAGGAAGTCGAGTCGCTGCTGAACATGAACTTTTCATCGGTTTCACTCACTGCAAAAATCAAATATCTTACCAGGAATATTTGTCTTATTTTTAGTCAAAATAAATCTCATTCTACTTAAAATAAGACTCATCACATTAAAAAGCAGCTTGTTTTTAGACACTTTTTTAGTCCTTTCAAGCTTTTTTTAAATTTGAAATAAGGAGAAAAATCTGATAGTGGAGCAAGTTTTTCTTTCTTATTAAAAGCACAAAACAGCTGATTGGTTCCTATTGGAACACACTGCAAAAACTCAAAATCTTACCAAGAATATTTGTCTTATTTCTAGTCAAAACAAATCTCATTCTACTTAAAATAAGACTCATCACATTAAAAGCAGCTTGTTTTTAGACACTTTTTACTTCTTTCACGCAGATTTTCACTTGAAATAAGTAGAAAAATCTGATAGTGGAGCAAGTTTTTCTTCCTTATTACAAACACAAAAAACTTACTTTCACTGGCAGATTTTTCTACTTATTTCAAGTGAAAATTAGTTTGAAACAAGTGAAAATGATCTAAAAACAAGTTAATTTTTAGGTGATGAGTCTTAGTTTTGACAAGAAATAAGACAAATATTCTTGGAAAGATGTAGAGTTTTTGCAGTGTAGCTCTGAGACTCTGAACAGGTTCACATGAGGAGAGAGAAACTAACTCCTGACCTTCGTCGACCTTCAGTCACAAGCTCAGAGGTTTCCCAGCATGCATCTGCTGAGAGCATCACAGAGAGGACGAGACTCAATGATTATTTAAACTCCTCATGAGTGGGAGGAGGAGGAGGAGGGAGGAAGAGGAGGAGGAGGAGGAGGAGGAGGAGGAAGAGGAAGAGGAGAAACCGCCACCACATTAATCTCTGATAGGAATCAGACGATTCAGTCGATTGAGTTTAAATCTTCAACTCCTGATGTAAAACCCACAAACTGTGACGTTCAATATGGAAACAGAGAGAAGAGGAGGAGGAGGAGGAGGAGAAAAAAGAAGAGGAGGGAAGAGGAGGAGAGAAAAGAGGAGGAGGAAGAAGAGAAGGAGGAGGTGAGAGGAACGAGGTGGATTGGTTATGAAGTTAACAAGCTCTGGCCTGAGAATCACAGACGTTACCACGGCAACTCGAGGTGGTTACCACGGCAATAGAGGCCCCCCCCAGGCTGAGACAGACAGAAACGTGGAGAAAAAGAGCCATTTTCTGCCTCTGCACCGGTCTCACATTTAGGCTTAGGGTGAGAAAACGGTAACTCCTATCAGAACAAAACACAGATCAACGTTGCTCTAAGGACTTCCTGAAAAATTTGGTACGATTTGGTGTTTCTACAGTAAATATTTTGGCGACGCTGGCAGTTTTAAAACATCAGGCCGTTCTGCTTCTCTCAGAAAATATTTGTATTGGACTCAATGAGGAGCAGAGACAGACGTGGCCGCACTCAGAGGCTTATTCTGTAAATTCTGTAAGTCTCTCTGATATTTTGAGCACATGATGAGAAACAGAACAAGTTTATCTACAAATTTTTGAAAAAATTATGTGTGTAGAGTGTAAATTGTGGCCGGGCCGAGTGTGGAAAGAGAAAAAATCTGGAGTTTTTCTGGCATCTCTCCCACTCTAACCGATGATGTCACGCACTCTGACACGAACATTCCATGCAATACACACCCATTGTAATCTCATAATTTCTCCAAAAATGATCATGGTCACTGGATACGTTTACATGGACAGTTTCAATCGGTTTCAGAAAGGTTTGGGACAACAAACCGATTGAAAATACTTCATGTAAACACCTCAAACTGTTTCAATTACCGGTTGAAATTCCAACCAGATTGAAGGCGGTTTAAACCTTTTCTAAAGAGATCTGTCTGTCATGTATACACTTGAAACGGGTTGATCCCTGGCTGCGTTCGTTCAGGACTTGACGTACGTATGCACGCACGCACGCTTGAGCACATACGAGCCGTGCCCACTCAAGTGAAAATGTCCGTGTAATATGGGAAAATGTCAAGCAAGAAATTTCATAACGGACTGGCAGGTTATACAGAAGTTCTGTTTCCACTTGGTGTCCGAAAATTCATGCAGAGAGAGGAGGAGGAGGAGGAGGAAGCGGTGCGCCGCCGGTGTTGTGCCGAAAAGAGACTAGAGACGACGGGCCGTCGTTTTTCTGCGGCGCACTCATGGCTGCGGGCACATTCGAAGCGCTTGTTTCGTCGGCGCATGTAAACACCCAACCAGTTTACTTTGTAACCCATGTATAGGACGAATCTCCTTGTTGTTTACAACTACTTCCTGGTAGAAAACCAGCATGAGAACAATAGTGACGGACGAGAGTTTCTCTATATTTATCTACTTTTTCATGTCACTATATCACCGTTTAGACAAATCTGATGTTTGTAAAGTCTATAAAACCAATGATTGGACAAACATTACTATTTCTGTGTGCACATTTTTGTAATTAGTCATGGTTATCATAGATTAGCCGGGCTAACGGTTAGCTAGCTGTTTAACTTTAATAACTCAGTGACTCAATAAACGCTCCATGAAAAAATATTTTCTCCAGCGGATATCTGAGTTCCAACATGACTGAGCTAACTGGAGTAGTTTCATGTGGTGTCCCACAACGGGAGGGTTTTAACAGCTGACGTCCTGGTGTTAACTTAGCTACCGCTGTTAGCTTAGCTACCGTTAGCTGTCCCTGTCAGCTGAGCCACTGATGCTTTCTAGACACTGTGATTCCCCCAAACTGAATAAATACAACACATAGCAACACAAAACACACACACAGAAATAGTAATGTTTCTTCAATCATTTCAGATTTGTTTAAACGGTGATAGGGCCTGAAAAATATGATATATAGCTAAACTCTGGTTCGTTACTATTGATCTCATTCAAATTACAGCTGGTTTTCTACCCGGAAGTAGAATGTAAACAACAAGGAGATTCGGTCTATACACACCCATTATAATCTCATAATTTCTCCAAAAATGATCATGGTCATTGATCAGGGATTGATCAAAAACTATATGACCTATCAAAACGTGGAGTAATACGCCAGGGCACTGTCCCGGTGCGATGGCCCGTGGCCCTAACTAATGAGTCCAATATTTACTGGGATCGACCGTCGTCTGGAGCTTCGTCTTGTTTCTAAACCATCATCACATCATCACACTGAACATTAAAGAGACATTCCGCCCCTTTTCTACAAACTGAGGCCGTTTACACTGAAACCATCTGAACAGAAAACGCAAAAGTAGCATTCGTTCTCACTTTTTATTCCACGTTTAGACGAATGATTTTGGGGGAAAATCTGCTGTGACGTAAAGGTTTGTTGTTATTGTCCTGTACTGGTAGCCTGCCAAGCCAGACTACATCATTAACATGTCTAGTGTGTCAACGAGCGGTAGACCTCGGCTCAATCCAGGGGGCGGGATGAAGGCTGTCTTTCAAACTGCCTCTGCACCAATAGGGTAGCGCTACGACCAATCAGAGCAAAGAGCAGGATGACGTTAGCCTGACGAGCCAATTAAAATGTATGTCGTCATGGCGTTAAGCCGCCCAACGACTCTCTAAACAGATAGAGCGCTGTGATTGGTCAACACAAACGGTGTTCCAGACTCAAAAAGTTCCTATGGCTCGTTTCTAGACCCACCTACGGAGCAAAGAGACTGGCTGCTGCTAGGGGGCAGAGAGATTTATAGGCTACTGTACTGGTGGATGCATGTCAAACAGTTATCTGACTTTGTTTTTTTCCTCATGCAGGATTTTTTTTTTACCTGACTTTTTTTTTTTCACCTGACTTTTTTTCTTTTTTTCTCATGCCGGATTTATTCATTTATTTTTTTCAATTCAAAAACTAGTTTGATCTGGGGCGGTGCGTGGCGCAGTGGTTAAAGCGGCCGCCCATGTAGAGGCTGTAGAGGCTACAGTCCTCAACGCAGGCGTCCCCGGTTCGAGTCCCGCGTCGGGCAGACCTTTGCTGCATGTCATTCCCCCTCTCTCTGCCTCCCCCTTTCCTGTCTATCTCACTGTGCTATCAAATAAAGGGAAAAAAGCCAAAAAAAAACTTTAAAAAAAACAAAACAACTAGTTTGATGGTTGTCAGACGACTGAGGGACCAGCTGGTAAAACCTGAAAATTATTGTTTTATTTTGTCAATTCTCACATTCTGAGGCCAGAAGGTTAGAGAGCCTTTAAAAAGTGACATTTGGATAATATGTCCCCCTTAACCATGAACTCTCCAGTCCACCTTAAGACTGTCTGACTGTCTAGCTGGATGCTCCATGGTAGCAGGTTCGATCCCCAGCTGACAGACGAGCTGCTGTCTCTCTCCCTGTGTCTCCACTGTTCAACGACGCTGCTCATCATGGATCATAACAGATGATTCTATTAGAGATTGTGCAGCTCGTTATAGAAGCAGCTCGTTATAAACGCTGTCACCGCTGCTGATGGATGTGACGCTCTCATGTCCGTGTTGTTGTTGCCTGATGGAGTCTGTAAATGTCTTTAGCGTCTTCACTCCCACTGCTTCAACTTCTGTCTCATCAATCTTCACCGGCTGACTTTCAGCTTCATGAGTGAATTCATAAAACATGTAGAAAGAACTCTGCAGGTCTTTCTCTACGGAGCTCTACCTAAAGGTTCAGTCTGCATATTTTATTATTATTCTGTTCATGTTGTAGTGAAACCTCCCAGCTAACTCTCCTCCAAGTCTCACAGTCTCAGCCAGACTCTGGTCTCCAGTACTGGTACCTAACCCTAAATGAGTCGAAAGTCGCAACGCTCTTTTTTTTTAGATAATCAGCTGATAACGTAGAAAAACAATTAAAAAAACAACACTTTTTTTTTTTAGCTAATTTCAAAGAAATGACATTCAAAAACAATCTCCCAAAGTCTCATGGTCCAGATCATTGAAAAAAGGCACGTAAACAACTATTAAAGTTGACTTGCAACTTTTGACCCTCTAAAGACGAGCATAACATTGAATAACTTCTGAAGCGTTTATGATGGAGACAAGCTGTGAACTGCATCTGAATCGTGTGATTCTCTGCTTTCCAACAGTCATTGAATGGTGCTTTTTTGACAACATGGGGCCGTATAGGGTGCATGTAATCACGTGGTACAGGAACAGACGCCACAATCCGCTGGCAAAGACGTTCTATATTGTTTAAATATAGAATTTTGGTAACACTTTACAATAAGGGTCCCTTAATTAACGCTAGTTAGTACATTATTAAGCATTAATTAACTGTTTAAAAATGTATTAACAATCATTATTATGTATTACTTAGCATTAGGAAACACATTAATTAATGTAGCCTATTAGTAAGCAGTTACTTAATGTTTACTACTCAAAGTTAGTTCATAAATTATAAAGCATAATGATGTGATTAGTTATCATCATGTATGCATTACTCAGCATTAATTATACATATTAATACTTAATAATGTGTTAACTAATGTTAATTAAAAACAAGTCGAAGATGGCAGCATGTCCTCTGTCTCTGTCAGGTGTCTGTCTGTTTTAGTGTTTTTAGTGGATTTTAAGGATTTTTATCTAAGGATTTTGCGCTGATAAATGGCCAACTCTCAAAGGTCTGTGGATTGTTAAGCACTGCTTTAAGTACGCTGCACCTGCTGCTTGGAATGCACTGCAGAAAACTCTAAAGCTAAAGGAGCTGATCAACCTTGGATCTTTGAAAACTCGTGTGAGAGAAATTGGAGCAGCTTCATACCGCACTTGTTCTTGTTTTAATGTGAATCCGAACCTTTAGTCCTGTTGCTTCTATCTTGTAATGTATTTATCTGTGTGCTGTGTGATTTCTGTGTCTTGTAAGTCTAGTAACTTTTCTATGCTGCTGTCTTGGCCAGGCTTCCCTTGAAAAAGAGGCCATTGGGTCTCAACGGGACCGACCTGGTTAAATAAAGGCAAATAATTAAGGGACCCTTATTGTTTTCAATCGGAAAAAGAGAGCGAAGACCATAATTCAAATGGCCACATCTTGAAAACAGTCAAATGTACGACGTTGACTAGGGAATCATTTTAAAGCTTATTTCCTCACTGCATGACAAACCGTCCTGTTGGACTCGGGCTGCTGCCTCGTGACTCAGTCTGAGTGGTTAAAGGCAGAAACAAATGAACGTGACGATGATGATGGTGATGATGACGATGATGATGGTGATGATGATGATGGTGATGGAGGCTGGCTGCAGGGCCGACCAGGACCAGGACCAGGATACATGAAGGTTTTATAACATCTGTGGCCTTTTAAAGTCTGAATCCCTGACCTTTAGCTGCGGCCTTCTGCGCTGAGCTGTAATTCTCTAAATGCCAGCGCACACAGCCGACACGTGTCACAGACATTTCTAAATCAAGCCGGACGTGTGTGAGGTGTCACGTCTGAGTGTGAAGCAGCATTTACTCTTCTCTTCAGTAAGCGCCGGTTGCAGCAGCTTCAACTGTTGGCAAAGACGATCCAAAGGAAAACCACGGGACGGCAAACGGACCAATCAGAGACTAGAGGTCAGAGGTCAAAGCTCTCTGACATTAGACTTAATCAGTGATGATTAAATGATCTCATGAGACAGAAGCTCAGAGGAAACAGAGGTGGTTTAACATCAGGACACACACGCCTAGGGTCGCCATGACATTTAGACATACCGCCATTTAGACATACCACCATTTAGATATACCACCATTTAGATATACCATTTAGACATACCGCCATTTAGATATACCGCCATTTAGACATACCATCATTTAGACATACCACCATTTAGATATACCACCATTTAGATATACCATTTAGACATACCATCATTTAGATATACCATTTAGACATACCGCCATTTAGATATACCGCCATTTAGACATACCACCATTTAGACATACCACTATTTAGACAAACCGCCATTTAGACATACCGCCATTTAGACATACCGCCATTTAGACATACCACCATTTAGACATACCACCATTTAGATATACCACCATTTAGACATACCACCATTCCGACATACCGCTATTCCGACAAGGCTTTCAATACAAGGAAATGTGCGTTACTCAACAAGTGACTCCCTCGTACTTATCTGGACTCTCTCTCTCTATCTGGCCTGTCTACCCTCTACCTGCTCTTTTTACTAAACTTAACCAACTCCTTTCTTCATTAAACCCAACCAGTGTAAAATCTTTTGGGGAAACAAATACGCTATTAAAGCCCCAGTGTGTAACTTATTTGGCTTTTTATGATCAAAAATCAAATATGTCTTTCATAAATCCGTATTTCACTGAAGTGGAATCACAGCTGCATACAAATGAAAGCTTTCTGGTACCTGAGAATGAGTTGTTACAAGTGGGCGACGCACCGAACCGAGGTGGCCATGTTGCATCATGACCGTAGGTAACCACGGAAACGGCCTGTTAAAACTGTCACCACTGTGTAGTGTGAGAAAGGACGGAGGCACCGGTGTTGCATTCAGGCGCAGTCAGGCAGACGGCCGTCGGCAAACCAACCGGATGTCATTTTACTCCACCAGAGAAAGACGGTAAAACAATACCACATCACCATGACAACATGTTGTCAGACCACTTGTTTACATAGACGCTTGTTTATCCTGTTACATGCAGCGTCTGTTGTCTGTCTGACGTCTGCCCCATTTCACCTGAATGCAACATCAAGAATACGTTCAGATATGCAGCCGCACCGCTAGATGGGGGGAATTCCTACATACTGGGGTTTAAAGGAATTGTCGGAAAGGCAGGATGTTTAAAAAAAGAAAAAATACCATCATTCCGACTGTAGGAGGCAAAAGTTGTCGGAATAATGGGACATTTGATAGAAAATTAAGTGTTGCCATTTAGACAAATAGAGGCCTATGTCAGAATGGCGGTTAACCCCCCCTTTTCCAGAAAATCATCATGGTGACATGATGTTCGACACTCTGACTGAAAAATTAAACAATTAATCATTCTCATTTTTTATGGTGGTGTCGAATGAGTATCGAGAATCGTGGTAAAGTCTGAGTTGTTTGTGTCGACTGCTGAAGTTGTGGTATCATGACAAACCGACACACATCACAGGAAACTAAGAGACAGAGATGTCACAGTATCAGAAACAAAGATATCCACAAATCTAATCTTCCATCCCAAGATTCATAGCACCAGGGAACCTACAACTAAACAAACAAAGACAACGTCCTCAGAGATAATTCATTATAAATATATAGAAAATGCATTTCCTGAAGGAAATACGGGTGAATGCTGAAAGCTGGAAGCTGAATGAGCTGAATATATTGTTGAAACTATGCTGAATTAAGTTAAGAAACTGCTGAAGCAATCTTGAAGAGTTGAAACAATATATGAAGAGTATGAAATGATTGGAAATTACTTGAATTGTTGAAGATTAGTATGAAGAAATTGAAAGTCTGAAGTCTACTCAAATATATTTCAAACTGACGGCTTGAAAACATTTTTGAACCATTACTAATATAGATGAAACAATATCTGAAGAGTAAAAGTATAATAATATAGAAGTAGTTAGCAGTTACAATCCTTTATTAAAGGGAAGAATAAGTTAGAATAACTACATCATATCTGAAGGCTAAAAGTTGAGCATGTAACAGTAGAAGGGTTGAAATCTGAAATACGTGAGAAAAGATTAAAAAGTAGAACTTATAAGAAGGATGTTTGTACGAAATGTTTGGAAAATTGCTTGAATTTTTGAAGATTAGTATGAAAGATCTACAAGGGCTCCTTTATCCCCAATGCCATCTGCATAATAAACAAGACACAGTAAAGGGGATTTTATTTTATTTTATTTTATTTTATTTTTATTTTTATTTTTACTATCTGTATGTGATGTGACCGCTGTTGACTTTGTTTTGTCTCATGTAAGCCTTGCTGGCAAGCGTTTGTGTTCTGACTGTTCTGTCTATAAGTGAGACCAAAGATGAATCTCCTGCTTTGGCAGGACAATAAAGTTTTTCTAATTCTAATTCTAATTCAAAATTTTTATTTATTTATTTATTTAACCTTTATTTAACCAGGCAGAATCAACAAGTTCTTATTTAAGAATGAATTAATTGTAATTGACATTTAAGTCTTCTCAATAAGAGACATGTGTGACTGAGTCGTTAGAAATAATAAGATGAACGATGACAGAACAGAGTGAAATCAACTGAAGTGAAGCAGTAGATTTCATGGCGACTGCTGTCTGTCTGTCTGTCTGTCTGTCTGTCTGTCATCAGCAGACTCCCCTCCCCCTCCCCCCTCCTCCCCCCCGGCCGTCCTTGTTGTGGTGACAGAAGGTCATGTGTCTGCAGGCCAGCGCTGCACTTTATGTCATCACTGCTCTCAAATAAAAGACAGATTTCTTTTTCTTTTTTCTGCCTCTCACATTTGGAGACTTGGAACAAAAAACTATATTATAAAAAAAAAAAAACGGAGCAGTGCAGATGTTGAGATCCTGAGGAGCCACGGAGGGAAAGGTCAGAACCTGAACTGCTGCTGCTGCTGCTTCGATCCACTACGCTGTGATACACATGAATGGACCGGACGGGTCCCTGAATAACAAAGACGAGGTCGACTCTAACAGGAGGGAGGACGGCCTCGGCTCTGGTTCTGTACTGACGGACAATATGTCCCTTCAACTCAGCAGACTTTCAGAGTCCAGATTGTATTATTAAAGAATCAAACGTTTAGAGGTTGTGTTCGGTCCGACTGAGCAGCTGGATCATCTTCACACAACAACCTTCAATCCAGTCTGTTCTCCACACTCAGACCTGAGGCTCGTTTCTGCTTTGTTCTGATTCAGCGGCTAAAACGATGCGATCCTTTGTGTTCACATGGTAACAGTCCCAACCGGTCCAAAGTTGTAAATAAAGGCCACGCACGAACCAACTGCTCCCTCATTGGTCAAAAGGAGGAGGAGGAGGAGGAGGATACCCAGGATAAACATTAAAGGGACAGCGAGGAGTTTTGTTAAAGCAAAGTGTTTCCACACTACATTTATGAGCCTCCACACCATGAAATTCTTTGACCGGGTCAAGACAGACTCATGTTTTCATTCATCAAGAATTAAAGTCAGAGGTTGGAAGACGATCACATACCGTCGTAGTTCCCACCATAAACGGAGATTCGGCGGCGTTATTCTCATCACTCGCCACGAAACCGAAAGTAAAGAAACGCTGGTCGGCTCGCCCAGCATTTCCACCACCACTAATAATAACAAAATAACCATAGAGACAAAACCATAGATTTATCTAAAATGGACCATTAACAAGTGGTAACGGAGATTCATCCACATTAATATCAGACTTTTTTATAACCAAATAGAAACTCCTCGTTGTCCCTTTAACAGGGACAGTGCACGGCTCTCAGCCGTACCAGAATTAGCTACCAGCTAAATTTCATCTGTAGTCCCTGGGCAGGAACAAATAACATGAATCTAACAGAGAAGCACATACAAATATAAAAACATCATCACACAAGCAGCCTTTCAAACAACAACAATAACAAAGTACACACACTACAACACAACACGACACAACAGCAAGAATAAAATGCAAGCAGCATTAACATGAACCATGGTCTCAACGCGTCTTGACCTGATGTGAGTCGTTTGTGTATATTTCCGTCCCAAATTCAAGAAAAAGGAAGTTGACCGAGTCGTCCTAGGTTTATATCTTCAGCCCGACACTAGCACAGCCGGTTGTTGAGAACCATTGGACGTCAGCAGCATGTTTATGTGGCTAGTTTGTATTTTTGAGACAGTTGTGTTGGATGAACCGCTCCAGAGCTTGAATATAAACGAGCCCAGATGAGACCAGACTGCCCCCTCGTGAGAGATCTCGACCGCCTGGTTTCATTTCACATTCAAGCCTGATTGCTGTGTTCACATCTGAACCAAACAAACTGATCTTTGGGGTTGGCGACATCACAGGAGAGACAACACGGCTGAGTTTATGCAGTTTGAGAATAACAACGACGACAGGTTTCATTTCGATGGGCGCCACTATCAGTTTGAGACCGAGTTTACTAAAGACGAGCTGAAGGAAATGGAGGAGTAAAGCGAAAGAGGGAGAGAGCCGGTGGAGTCTATGTGCTGGACCTGAAGGAGAAAAGTGGTCAGTCTGGTGGTCACTGCCTGCCAGTGGCCGCTGAAACTGAATGTTTGTGCTGTCGGTGGCCGCTGAAACCAGATGTTTGGGCTGAAACCAGATGTTTGTGCTGAAACCAGATGTTTGTGCTGCCAGTCGGCCTCGGACGTGTGTTGTCAGTGCCTGGACTCTACGCTGGACACAGAAAGTTGCTGCATAGCGTATAACTGGAGGAGAGTGGGTGAGTTGTTTTCGGCTCTTTTCAATAGAAACCAGGCTAAGCTAACAGATGTTTGATGCCTCGTATTAATGAATGAATGAATGAATTTATTTATTTAAAACGGGGGACAATGCACAAAAAACATTAATCTTGTAAAACAAGAAGAGATGCTTTGAGCCAGGTTATAGCAACAATTGCTAATTTACGCCTGTAGTCCCTGGGCAGGTAAAGTGGGAACAGATACAATATTAAGATTAATTGAAATAGGACATAATAACCATAATATTTTTAAAAAATTGACAGAATGCACTAATAAAAGCAGGGAAACAGGAGCGCCAAATCATAAAGTGCACAATAGGGACTAACAGCACATACACTCTCTCTCACTCTCATCACACATTCAAACACATACACATACAATACACAGATAACAATCATCCTCCTCTAATAACCACAGTCATAGCCATAGTATTATGGGCTGGGACCCTGTTGATGACGTTTGGTGCTGTTCTGAGCATTATTTGTGGCTATGAGCGGCTTTTTGGTTGCGGTTTGCGTGTGGAGAAAATAGACTGCGCTGTTTGTTATGGTGCGGTCAATGCTAAAGTTGCGTACCTAGAGAAGCTAGCGGTTAGCAGACTTCATCTCTCTCGGTGTCACGGTGCGTTAGACCAGTGGTTCCCAAACCTTTTGTGGCCAAGGCACACCAAAGGACAAGTAAAAATCTCAAGGCACACCTATTGTTCAAAATAGCCTTCATAGCACGTGTTATCACTTATATCATGTAAAATATCTGTAAATGTGCATAATTATTTAATAATGCCAAATAAAATGTGACAGAGACAACTAGGCTACATTACTCACGAAATCATATTTATGAACGAAATATTTCAAAAATGTATTTGAAACTTTATCAAATTAGGCTTCATCAAAGCTGCAACACAACCATTTAAACCACACAGGTCACAATAAGGCAAAGGAAACATTGCAAAAATTCATCACAGAGAAGTGTCAATGCAAAAGGAAGCTGCACCGTCCATGGTCCTACAAACTGATCAGCATTGAAACATATTGTGCAAAATATGGGGTTCTCTTTGAGGATTTATTTTTTAAGAATTGTTTTTAGGTATAGAGTTTGCCTCTGTATTATGAAATGAGCGCATACAAAGTACTGATAGTAAATTAAAAATAATTATTACACATCCCTCGAACTGCTCTCATCCGGCCGAAGATTCAGAGTTCCCAGGATGAGCCGGGACATTTTTAAGAAATCCTTTATTCCTCAGGCTATACAAGCTCTGAATATGTTATGATCATTTGACTGCACCTGGCAACCCCCTTAGAGGGCTGTTGTTGTCTGTGACTATTTTGCACAACATTCAGTTTGTTTCCTGTTTCTATGTCTTTTATGTGTATGCTGTGGAGTGCTTTGATTGTTTTATGCTTTGTTGTCTTGGAGAGGCCGAAGACAAATTTCCACTACGGTGGACAATAAAGTCTTTCTAATTTAATCTAATTATTTTTTGTGTAGTTGTATATTGCAATAACAATGTATGATTGTCACAAAATCCCATGGCACACCTGGACTTGCCTCATGGCACACCAGTGTGCCGCGGCACACCGTTTGGGAACCACTGCGTTAGACCTTGGATTAAATTTATGCCAGAATATCTCTTAAAACACCTCCTGTTTGTTAACAACTGCTCCAAATGAGCTAGATGTGAATACACCTTTAGACACAGTCGTAGCAGGAGTGAGTGAGCAGGAGTGGAAACATCTGAGTCTGGTTCCTCTGGGACTCTGCTGCTGGTCCCTAGACCTGGACTCTGTGAACAACGACTGCCTCAATCAAACTGCTGTAATTATGTCTGTCAGTCAGTCTGCCTTCAGGGATCACAGAGACTTCCCCGCTCCGAGACCGTCTGCTCTCTGAAATATCACAACACCGAGCCCTCGAGTCCACCAGGAGACTTCTAACGTCTAAATCCACCTGGTTTATCATTAGAATGATCACATCACATCTTTCTACTTTTTAACCCTCCTGTTGTCCTCCTGGGTCAAGGAAGAAAGGATGGAAGGAAGGACAAAGGGAAAGATGGGAGGAGAGAAGGAAGGGAAAAAGGAAGGAAAGAAAGATGGAGGGAGGGAACAGATTCATTCAAGTAAGGAAGAAGGGAAAGAAGGAAGGGAAAAGGGAAGGAAAGAAAGATGGAGGGACAGGGAACAGATCAGGTCAATTGGATCAAAAGAGGAAGGAAAGAAGGGAAAAGGGATTCTGGAAAGAAGGGAGGGAGAAAGGAAGGAAAGAAGGAAGGATGGAGGAAGGGAACAGATTGGGTCTATTTGACCCAGAAGGACAACAGCTCCATGTGTCCCTTGTCTCCAGCAGCCCTTGTTGCATTCAGGTGCAGTCAGGCAGACGGCCGTCGGCAAACCAACCGGATGTCATTTTACTCCACCAGAGAAAGACGGTAAAACAATACCACATCACCATGACAACATGTTGTAATACCACATCACCATGACAACATGTTGTCAGACCACTTGTTTACATAGATGCTTGTTTATCCTGTTACATGCAGCGTCTGTTGTCTGTCTGACGTCTGCCCCATTTCACCTGAATGCGACATCAAGAATACGTTCAGATATGCAACCGCACCGCTAGATGGAGGGAATTCCTACACAATGTTCCTTTACGTTATAATATAATTCCCCTAATATAATCCTGTTACATGCAGCGGCTGTTGTCCGTCTGCCGTCTGCCCAATTTCAGGTGAATGCAGCATGAAAAATACGACTGAGTTGCTTGTGATATACAACCACAACACTAGATGGAGGAATTCCTACACAATGTACCTTTAACGGTATAATATAATTCCCCTAATATAATCCTGTTACATGCAGCGTCTGTTGTCTGTCTGACGTCTGCCCCATTTCACCTGAATGCAGCATCAAGAATACGTTCAGATATGCAACCGCACCGCTAGATGGGGGGAATTTTAAACATCATAAAGCTAAGTTTGCAATCGCTGGTGGAAAGTTGATGCTGTAGGAATCAAAGGTTTTCACATGGGAGTGTTGCTAGTAGGGATGTCACAATGACTTGTTTTCACAATTAATCGCGGTATTAAACGCCACAATTATTTAATCGTAAAGATTCCTAAATACCGTCACTTCCCAAAAAAGATGATGTTGGAACCGTATCGGCAGATGTGGCACCAATGTAAAGGTAAATGCACACATACTGGTCCATTTAACTAACGTAACATTAAATTGGTGGGAATTTAAATGTTAGTGTGTCATTTTTAATAAAAAAAAAGCAAAACAAGACAAAAAATGATTCAAATAAACGTAAACATTTGGTATAGATGACAGTTTATGACCTGAATATTTCAAACACTTCCCCTGGGGGATTAATAACTGGTCATATATTAATAGATACTTGAAATATTTTGTGTAAACAATGAGTAATGTAATTATATTTTGACTATATTTGATTTTACACATTCATAGTGTTGTGAAATTAATTAATCGTGATAATCGTAACACCGTGATTATTTCTCTGACAATAATCTCACCAAGAAAATGTATAATCTTGACATCACTAGTTGCTAGTATAAGGAACTAATGTAGAAACATTTATAGGGGAGAGTGGGGTAAGTTGAGCCACTTTTTGTATTCAGGATCACTACATCAAGACAATTGTGTTGCTAACTAACACATCTGCATATATTTCAGGATGTTTTGCATCTACAGAAGGAGTGTAAATATAACTGTTTTTAAAATATAGCATGTTCAAAAAAGTGGTCTTGTGACTCATGAATGGGGTAAGTTGACCATAGGAGTGGGGTAAATTGATCAACCCCCCTTCTTTCCTTCCATCCATCTCCTACCTCCCCCTCTACTTAATATTTCATCTGTCCAGGTTACAGGTGAACACAAACTGCAGGGACTTCCTGCTGAGCCACCAACTCACTGAGATTTGGGGAGTTTTGTAATTACGTGGCATCTTGGGAAGAATCCCAGAGTTTTTTTCTTTGAAAGTAAAGTTTGGTACACTATAAACAACTTTTCCTGTTTATAGGAACATACTTACTGTAATCACAAACATACAGAATTTTGATTTAATCATTTGGACATATACAGCCAAAATACATTCACTAAGTGTATAGGATAGGTGGCTCAACTTACCCCTGGCCAAATGGATCAACTTACCCCACAGCTACCTTAGCTTGGGTTTATTACTCCCACAGCTAAAATGGTGCAGTTTCATGCTAGGTTTACTACCTCATGTTGTAGCTCATAGATACCACAACCCATGTATAAAACAAATTTACAATCATCTCTTTTGGTCTAAACACAATTCTCATGAAACTTATGATCGACAAAATTCACTCTCGAGAGTGAAAAATGATTTTTTGGTCATAAATGTTAAACCACTTTACTCACGTGGTTCTAATCTTCACAGACTCCATGAAATGATGCCTGCCTCCCTAATATTTGGTCACATGCTAACTTTTTCCTATAGTTTCCTAGAAACAAGGGGTGGGTCAATTTACCCACTGGCTCATCTTACCCCACTCTCCCCTACCTTTAATTAAACACTGATAAACTCACTTCCTGTTGTTGAGTGTGTTGCTCTGTCACACACATACACACACACACACACACACACACACACACACACCTGCTGCTGTGTGAAGCATGAAGCAGCATTTATTAAACTCATGTGGAGTTGTTATCATGTTAACTGTGACGATGATCTCAGATTAGTGTGACCAGTCAGATTAAAGCACTGACAGACTGATAGTGATCCCGACCTGACCCGACCCTCGCTGCTGCTCCCTCTCTGATCCGTCAGCGCTGGGATGCTTCACCTCTGACTCTGTGGATCGATCGATACGCAGTCGGAGCAGAGTAGACGGCCGCTTGTTTTCCCGCTCCTTCTCCTCCTCTTCATCCCTTCATCCTTCTCCTCTGTGGCAGCAAATTAGGTGGATCAGAGATTATCTGGGCGTCAATAAAGCCGCCGCCGCGACGTGACGAATCCCGGCTAAATCCTCTTTACAGCCGCGACAAGTGGAGTGTGATAGGATCAGAGTCTCTCTCGCACACACACACACACACACACACACAGACACAGACACACACAGACACACACACAGAGAGAGAGAGAAAATAAAAAAAAAAGAGGCAAATTTGTGTTGTTTGAAGGGAGCGCCACCGCAGAGACGACACAATGGAGCAAAGAGCCGTGAGAAATGACTCTGAAATTAGCATCAACACACACACACAGACACACACAGACACACACACTGCTGCAATCAGATTAGTCACAGCTGGGATTACAGCAGGGAGACACACACCGCGGCTGGGAGGTTTGTGTGTGTGTGTGTGCTTCATTAAAGGAAAGGTGTATTTTCCAGCTTTAATCCAGTTTCTCTGTGTGAAGTGAACTGATGGTTTATCTGCTGATGACACGTTCATGTCCAACCTTTCCATTGGGTTTTTATTCTCTCTCCTCCTCTGGAACAGTTCCAGAGTGTTTGATGACTCATCCTGCACTCCGGAGCAGCAGATCTGGGATCAGAGGAGTTCTTCACACACAGGTTTCATCAATCTGCACAAGTCTTTTATCGTTTCACCAGATGAAAACGGAGAAGCAACCGCCATTCCGACATCCCACCTGTCCAACATCGGCCTCTAATTGTCTAAATGGCAAATTTTCTATCCAACGTCCCGTCGTTCCGACAATTTTTGCCTCCTATGGTCGGAATGACGGGATGTTGGATAGATTTAGACAATTAGAGTCCTACTGTATATGGACAATACAATACAATGGTACAATGGTATCAATACATGGTATTTTTTCCTTTTTTAAACATCCTGCCTTTCTGACAATTCCCTTAAAGCAGAAGTAATTGGCCGTAATTACGTTTAAAATGACCAAAATTATTACATCATTGGCCTTATTACATTTAAGATGACCAAAATTATTATGTTATTGGCCGTAATTACGTTTAAGATGACCAAAATTATTAAATTATTGGCCTTATTACATTTAAGATGACGAAAATTATTACATTATTGGCCTTATTACATTTAAGATGACCAAAATTATTACATTATTGGCCTTATTACGTTTAAGATGACCAAAATTATTACGTTATTGGCCTAATTACATTTAAGATGACCAAAATTATTAAATTATTGGCCTTATTACATTTAAGATGACGAAAATTATTACATTATTGGCCTTATTACGTTTAAGATGACCAAAATTATTACGTTATTGGCCTAGTTACATTTAAGATGACCAAAATGATTACGTTATTGGCCGTAATTACGTTTTGTGTTGCTATGAGGAGAAAACGTCCATCAAGATCATCAACTGGAAATCAACCAATCAGAGTCCGTCTGCTCTGGTTATGATTAAAGCAGATATCAGTGGAATGTTTTTGTTAATATAAGTCCTAAATAGTCCTATTTTCCGTCAGCAATCACTTACATGAAGTATTTCAGCCTAAACACGAGTCTCTCCGTCACTCTGCTCTGCTGTAACCCGAGGAGAAAATTTTCCTTGTGGGATACAAGTGTTATCCAATGAGGGGAGAGAACGGCATGAAGGGCTGTGTGTGCAGCCAAGGGATGCGCGTGAATGTGGTGACGTAGCACGAGGACCAATTGATGCCTGACAAGGGCGGGGGCTGCTAACTCATGGTGCGTTCAAGGAAACTCGTACTTTGTGTTTTTCCTTCCTGTGAAGTCATACCAGTTCGATCTGGTACGAGTTCACGGGTCGGAAGTTACGAGTGGCCGTTATAGGGAACTTTCACAGACAACAGGACGGTAAAAACACGAGCTACGGGTTACCTGGAACGCTACCAAGTCATAGTTGTGACTTGAAGCTGTAACTTACGGTTTCAAAAGCCTGCCTTAAACACAGCATTAGCCGAAACGGCCGTGCCACTGATATCTGCTTTAAAGCAGAAGTAAGGTGAATGTTTGTGTTAATCTAAGTCTTAAATAGTTGTATCTTCCGACAGCAATCACTTCTATAGAGTGTTTGGTCTGAAACACGGGTCTGTCAGTCACTCTGCTCTGCTCTGAGCCCAGGAGAAAACTTTCCTTGTATCCTACAACCTTTATCCAATGAGGAGAGAGAACGGCATAAAGGGGCAGTCCTCTCTGTGTGTGCAGCCAAGGGATGCGCCTGAATGTGGTGACGTAGGGACGAGGACCAATAGATCCATGACGAGGGCGGGGGCTGCTAACTCCATCTGCTGACAGGAAGTTAGACAAAACCACCGGATCGCTTACTGATAGCTTTAATAGCATATTTTTTCCCCAAAAGCACCACTGATGCACGTTGCCTTCAGGGACAGTTTTTCATCAACAGTCTCTGTATTTCCCTCTAAAACAACTCTGTGTGGTAACGTTGTGTTATTATCTCATAGCGTGGTGAATGTGCAGGTCACAACTTGTCCACCAGAGCGTTGTGGAGTTGTTGGATTGTGTATATGATGAGTTTGATGAGTTTGAAACCAAGAAATCCCATAATGAGCCTCCGTAGCGTAGCTCTGAGCAGCTCACGGCTCTGCTCATATTAATGTGGATGAATCTACGTTTCCAGAGTGTTTGATGACCTTCAGCAATTAAAGGTAACAAACCTACTGCTATGACTATAGGGATTATGGCAATGGGCCAGTTTGACTAAATGTTGAACTATCCCTTTAAACCACTGATTAACCTGTTCTGAAGTCAATGACAGTTTCAATGTAAAGAGAAAACGTTCTGATCCTCACACAGTCAAACTCTCTCTGGTTCTCGCTGCTTTCATTTCTGTTCTGTCGGTTTTCCATGATCAAAGTTTGGATTTGCTTTAATTATTCCCAGATCAATGTTGGCCGTGGTCGCCGTGGAGACCGGCGGCCAACAACGCTGAGGCAGCACAGAGGAAGACAGAGAAGAATAAAGAGCTGAGTCGTCCTTCGCTGACGTGTAATATGCCGACAGACAGCGAGGAGAGAGGAGCTCCAATCATTAGCCGTAAGCGTTGCTCATTATGTTGCCCAAGCCTCCCAAGACCTGAGATCCCTAATTGATCTCATCACACACACACACACACACACACAGACACACACACACACACACACACACACACACAGAGAGAGAGTGGTGTTCCCGTGCTGAGGACTCGACCTCGGGATGGTTTTCCTCTGATCTCTGCAGACGGTCGGGGAAACACTCTGGACTCCGACCAGATAGAAACTGTTTCTTCCTCAGATACAAAAATAAAATAAAATAAAAAATCAACATTTCACACCGACACGAGTTAAACACGTCCACCACGTCTGCAGAAACTACACTGCAAAAACTCAAAATCTTTCCAAGAATAATTGTCTTATTTCTTGTCAAAATGTTTCATTTCTAATCAAAACTAATCTCTTTCCACTTGAACTAAGACTCATCACCTAAAAATGAACTTGTTTTTAGATCATTTTCACTTGTTTCAAACTAATTTTCACTTGAAATAAGTAGAAAAATCTGCCAGTGAAAGCAAGTTTTTTGTGCTTATAATAAGAAAGAAAAACTTGCTCCACTATCAGATTTTTCTACTTATTTCAAGTGAAAATCAGCTTGAAAGAAGTAAAAAGTGTCTAAAAACAAGCTGCTTTTTATGTGATGAGTCTTATTTTAAGTAGAATGAGATTTGTTTTGACTAGAAATGAGACAAATATTCTTGGTAAGATATTTGATTTTTTGCAGTGTACTACTCTACAACAACAAAAAAAAGGAGTAAAATCCACCACAGACTCAGATGAGCCTCGGATGGTTTTCCTCTGATCTCTGCAGACGGTCGGGGAAACACTCTGCACTCCGACCAGATAAACACTCCCAGAGTTTTCCTTTTTCTTCTTCAGATAGGAAAATAAAAAATCAACATTTCACACCGACACGAGTTGAACACGTCCACCACGTCTGCAGAAACTACTACACTCTCTACAACAACAACAAGAAAAAGAAGTAAAATCCACCACAAAAGGGCCACAATAGCTGAGGAAAGTAAAGAAACGCTGTCGGCTCACCCAGCATGTCCACCACTAATTAAAACAACAAAATAACGATAGAGACAAAACTATATATTTATTGAAAATGGGCCTGTTAACACAGGGTTCCTACACATTTTACATTTCCAAATTCCATACTTTTTCCAGACCCTCATTTCCAGACTTCTCTGTAAAAAAAATTCAAATTATTTGTGATATTTGAGTAAATAGATTGTGCATAACATAAAAAAATCATGCAATTTATCATTTGTTTTCATTATTCTGAACGTGTAAACCAAATCATTTCCAGGAGATTGTAGCTGGGTATAATAGTGCATACAAATAATGAACCCAAATAACTTCAGATGAGACCAAACCCAGAGAAGTATTAAGATAAATATTTTTCCATACAATAGTTTCCATTTTCCAGACTTTTCCAGACCTTGAAATGCATAAAATCTAATTCCATACTTTTCCATACTTTCCATACTTGCGTAGGAACCCTGTTAACAAGTGGTAACGTAGATTCATCCACATTAATATGAGACTTTTTTATAACCAAATAGAAACTCCTGGTTGTCCCTTTAAATATAAATTACTTTACATTTATTGAGGTAACAAACAAACAACACTTTTCCCAGAACAAATACTGCATGATGCAACATAACACTACACCAGAAGCTTTAAACTGTTTCCAGTAAAATAAGTTGTTTCCTTGTTTTTCAGCTGTTTTTTAAACGATAGTTGGTGATTGGATGGGCGCTGTCCCCGCGGCGCGTAGTGTCAAGCCGGGCAGGAAGTCAAACCACGAGAGAATCCGGTCAATTTTCAAAGAAGTTCGAAATGACGGACCTTCGGGAATTTTCGGACTGGCAGACCGTCGGAATGGCGGTCCTTCGGAATGGCGGTCGCCCCCCGAGTTAAACACGTCCACGTCTGCATAAACTACTACTCTACAGCAAGAAAAAAGAAGTAAAATCCACCACAAAAGACACAGACGAGCCTCGGAGCAGCAAACCAACGGGCCACAATAGCTGAGCAGCAGCTGTGCAAGACAAACAGACCATAATATGCCCCCCAGGGGGAGGGAATAAGCCTCTCTACAGTCTCTCACCGCAGAAATTAACTTGTACCTCTACAAGGAAACCAGAATATTCAACATCCACCTCCAAAGGAAGGCTGATGTCAGTGGTGTTAACGTTACAAAAACTACACAATCCGTTTCATTTTTTCCCCAAATTCCGTTTTAATTTTTGGGAATTCTGTACACTGCAAAAACTCAAATATCTTACCAAGAATATTTGTCTTATTTCTAGTCAAAACTAATCTCATTCTACTTAAAATAAGACTCATCACATTTAAAAGCAGCTTGTTTTTAGACACTTTTTACTTATTTCAAGCAGATTTTCACTTGAAATACGTAAGTAGAAAAATCTGATAGTGGAGCAAGTTTTTTGTGCTTGTAATACGGAAGAAAAACTTGCTCCATCAGATTTTTCTACTTATTTCAAGTGAAAATCTGTTTGGAACAAGTGAAAATGATCTA
Source organism: Trachurus japonicus (assembly GCF_045865225.1). Classification (NCBI taxonomy): domain Eukaryota; kingdom Metazoa; phylum Chordata; class Actinopteri; order Carangiformes; family Carangidae; genus Trachurus; species Trachurus japonicus. Next base: position 420,417 of record NC_140916.1, on the reverse strand, counting down.
AAAACAAGTTCATTTTTAGGTGATGAGTCTTATTTTAAGAGGAAAGAGATTAGTTTTGACTAGAAATGAGACATTTTGACAAGAAATAAGACAAATATTCTTGGAAAGATTTTGAGTTTTTGCAGTGTATATTTACCTTTGACTCTTATTTTACTACCAAAAACAGTGCGTTTTTAATGTTAATGGATAAAATGTAGACAAATTAAAGGGACAACGAGGAGTTTGTCTCATATTAATGTGGATGAATCTACGTTACCACTTGTTAACTGCTCCATTTAGATCAATAAATTGTTTTGTCTCTATCGTCATTTTGCAGCCGGGTCGCTAGTCGGCTTCGTTTATGGTAGGAACTACGACGGTCATTCTGGATCAATGAAAACATTCTTGGTAAATGTTTTTGCTTTTGAAAGTAAGGAAACTGGTCGGCTCGCCCAGCATTTCCACTATTAATTAAAATAACAAAATAACCATAGAGACAAAACCATATATTTATCTAAAATGGACCATTAACAAGTGGTAACGTAGATTCATCCACATTAACGTGAGACTTTTTTATAACCAAATAGAAACTCCTGGTTGTCCCTTTAAATATAAATGACTTTACATTTATTGAGGTAACAAACAAACAACACTTTTCCTCCAGACCTTTAGAACAAATACTGCATGATGCAACACAACACTACACCAGAAGCACTTCAAGTAGCAACATCATACATTAAAGGGCCCATATGATGCAAAATCCACTTTCTACCGGTCTTGTAGCGGTCCTACACTGCAAAAACTCAAAATCTCACCAAGAATATTTGTCTTATTTCTAGTCAAAACTAATCTAATTCTACTTAAAATAAGACTCATCACATTAAAAGTAGCTTGTTTTTAGACACTTTTTACTTGGAGCAAGTTTTTCTTTCTTATTACAAGCACAACAAACTTGCTTTCACTGGCAGATTTTTCTACTTATTTCAGGTGAAAATTAGTTTGAAACAAATGATAATTAACTAAAAACAAGTTCATTTTTAGGTGATGAGTCTTATTTTAAGTGGAAAAAGGTTAGTTTTGACCAGAAATTTTCATCACGGAATCGAGGTTCACACAGAACTTTCTGATGGCTGTAGGAGTCCATGTTTCTCCTTCTGCCACAGTAAAAAAGGAACATTTACATTTTTTCAGACAAGATGCCAGTCTCAGAATTTTTTTTTTTTTTTTCGGAAATCAATGCCCGACCCCATCCCTATTCCCAATGTCAACACTGGCACATGTACCTGCACTGCAAAAACTCAAAATCTTTACAAGAATTGTTTTTAGATCATTTTCACTTGTTTCAAATTAATTTTCACTTGAAATAAGTAGAAAAATCTGCCAGTGAAAGCAAGTTTTTTGTGTTTGTAATAAGAAAGAAAAACTTGCTCCACTGTCAGATTTTTCTACTTATTTCAAGTGAAAATCTGCTTGAAAGAAGTAAAAAGTGTCTAAAAACAAGCTACTTTTTAATGTGATGAGTCTTATTTTAAGTAGAATGAGATTAGTTTTGACTAAAAATAAGACAAATATTCTTGGTAAGATATTAGATTTTTTGCAGTGTGTAGTGAAAACCACACCCTCTCTCCCCGTGACGGCTGTGGAGTGGACGTGGTTTACACATTTTATTTGCATTTCAAGGTGCAGACACAGAAACGGTTCATTCTCTGCAGAGCTCTGGAGAAACACTTTTAGATCACTGAGATGTAGAGCTGCAGATTGATTTGAGGACAATACACTAGGAATACAATCTGGTTGGACAACTTAGACCCATGTGAAATGGTTGGAAAACAGCAGAATATGGGACCTTTAAAAATAGACTCTGTTTTAATTGTCCAATTACTCATCTCAGCTCATCTGCATCACTAAAGCTAAACATTAAACACTAAATGTGAGTCTCCTGAGTAACAACAACCTCAGTGTGTGCGGAGGAGCAGGTTCGATTCCCACTGGGACCGGCTGCATTACAGTAATAAAAGCCTGTGAGCCTCTGCAGTCCGGCAGCTGGAACTGGAACTAGCTCCATGTGATATTAAAGCTTCTGAAATTAAAAAAGCTTTGGGGGGAAAAGTTGGAAATGAAAGTGGAAGTCTAGATTTAAATTTAAATTCCCGAGCAGTTTCTAAACCCCCGAAGCTGAGAACGCAGACGACTTCCTCAGCTTTTAACCACAATAATCCATATTTTAAACTAATGAAAACATTTAGCTGATGCATGATTTGTTAGGAAATTATTCCTTTTTGCATAAATTTACATTTCTACTCCTTTTTTATTTTTACAAATATCCCTGTGACTCTGTTCTTTCTTTCCTTCCTGCAGCTGCTGCAGTTCATTACAGGAGAAACCACTCGTTCCTCTCAGCTGCATGTGTTAGTTTTAACAATTTAAACATAAAGTTAATGAGTAGAAATGAATTGATGAGGTGGATTTACAACAACCAAACAGGAAAAAGGAATCACACTGCAAAAACTCAAAATCTTACCAAGAATATTTGTCTCATTTCTAGTCAAAATAAACTCATTCTGCTTAAAATAAGACTCATCACATTAAAAGCAGCTTGTTTTTAGACACTTTTTACTTCTTTCAAGCAGATTTTCACTTGAAATAAGTAGAAAAATCTGATAGTGGAGCAAGTTTTTCTTTCTTATTACAAACACAAAAAACTTGCTTTCACTGGCAGATTTTTCTACTTATTTCAAGTGAAAATGAGTTTGAAACAAGTGGAAATGATCTAAAAACAAGTTAATTTTTAGGTGATGAGTCTTATTTTAAGTGTAAAGAGATTAGTTTTGACTAGAAATGAGACATTTTGACAAGAAAGAACACAAATATTCTTGGAAAGATGTAGAGTTTTTGCAGTGCAGAGCTTCAGAGGATGTGATGTGGAACCGAACTGCTTCACCCGTCCAAACTCCACTAGCTGAGTTACAGCTGCACCGACGACGCCTCGTTGATAATATACTCTGTTATTTATGGTGCAAATCTGTCTCTGTCTGCTAATCAATAATGTATTATCATACATCAAGTTTTGGAAATGAACCTGCCCAGAAGTTAATTAGTGTTGGGGAGGATGGCAGCGAACGGCAGCAGCAGTCGATTGTTTTTCATTAGACGACCTGAGGAAATTGATCAGAGGGAAAAAACAAAACAACCTATATATATATATATATATGTATGAATATAAATATAAATATATATATATGTGTGTGTGTGTGTTATGATTAGTTGTGATGGGAGACGTGAGTGATAAACGTCGCTGCAGAACAAATGAAACGGCCCCGAGGGGAAGAAGAAGCTTCATAAATAACACACAGCTTTAATTTGGCTCAAGCAGCAGCCAAGTCTGTTCACTGACACCGCTGCTTCTCAGGGTGTGTGTGTAGGTGTGTGTGTGTGTGTGTGTGTGTGTGTGTGTGTGTGTGTGTGTCCTTGAGCAGCAGCATAAATCGCGGCCGGCCGGTCGGCTGCAGAGCTGCAGAGCTGCTGTGACCTCTGACCCCCGACAGCTTCTCTCCCTCGGGGCCGAACACCACCAGTTATTTATTTATCTATTTTCTTTATTTATCTATCTGTTTTTTAAATTGAATTCTCAAGCGGCTGCATTTCATTTCATTCTAATCAATTGGAATCAGATAATTGAATTTGCAGTGTGGACTCAGAGGGACCGTCCAGACCGTCGATGCCTCGGACCGATAATTGTTTAGTGTTGATGTGCTGCAGCTCTGCAGAGCGTCGGTCTGCTGAAGCTGAACCAGCGTTTAGAAGAAGATGACGTCATTTAAAACACACACACACACAGCAGTTACGTTTATATCATTTGACTTGGTCATTCATTTTTGTAGAAATGTTTAACTCACAGTTATCATCATGTGCATTTGGCTTCTCTTCATATCTGTAATTATGTGACAGCGTCTCTCCCTCCTTTTTAAATCTTATTTTAGTCCTTGCTGCCTCTTATTCACTGACACAAGTTTGTAACGGGTTGTGCAATATTGTTGTTATTGTGTATTTTTGTGCATGATGCGTGTTTGTGGTCTTGTGTTGTCTTCTGCTGCTGGTAACATTGTAGTTTCCTGCAAAGGATTAATAAAGTATCTTTAACTTAAATGTATTGTGTCACTGTAGCATCACGTTACTGGTGGACAGACGGTGGCTGCATAAAGTTTTTGACCACAACTATAGTTTAAGACTTTTAAGTGACTCAGTTTGTTGATTCAATGGTTTTTTTGTTATTCTTTGGAATTTATTTTCAATATGAAATCAAGTTTTTCTGTTTTTTTTTACCTGCTTTGGAAAATAAATGACTAAAAGAAGAACCACGCGGTACGTTCAAACGCCTCAGACCGTCGACACGCCGCTACATCACGTTTACTAACCTGTAGAGTGTGTAACTAAAATCTAACGAAGGACTCGTCTCTGTCACTACAACCAACACACTTCATGATGTTGTCAACATGGAGGAGAAAGAAGAAGGAGAAGAGCAGCAGCAGAATGAAAGGATGATGACTCAGATGAAAACCACCAGCTATCAGAATCAATAAGCAGCAGCCGAGGTCACAACCATCATTCATCATCATCATCATTAATGTGTTTTTATAAAAGTCTTCTCATCTGACCATGACTCATCATCATTAATGTTCCTGTTCAAACTAAACAACAACAGGTTGATGTATCTCTGCATGCTGGGTTAGGGTTAGTTAGAGTTGTGTTGATTCCTGTAGATAGTATAGTAGCTAGTAGAACAGCCATAATAGCTGTTAAATAACACTAAAGTCTAAATAATGAACACTACAACAGTTATTACAGTGTTGTCATCTATGACAGTGTTGATCATTTACACCAGAAGAGTTATAGTTTATTAACACTGGTGTTGTAGTAAATCATTTACACTAATAAGTCATTAAATAACACTGACATGTGTTAATATTGTTCATTATAGTGCACTGCAAAAACTCTACATCTTTCCAAGAATATTTGTCTTATTTCTTGTCAAAATGTCTCATTTCTAGTCAAAACTAATCTCTTTCCACTTAAAATAAGACTCATCACCTGAAAATGAACTTGTTTTTAGATCATTTTCACTTGTTTCAAACTAATTTTCACTTGAAATAAGTAGAAAAATCTGCCAGTGAAAGCAAGTTTTTTGTGTTTGTAATAAGAAAGAAAAACTTGCTCCACTATCAGATTTTTCTACTTATTTCATGTGAAAATCTGCTTGAAAGAAGTAAAAAGTGTCTAAAAACAAGCTGCTTTTTTAATATGATGAGTCTGATTTTAAGTAGAATGAGATTTGTTTTGACTAGAAATAAGACAAATATCCTTGGAAAGATTTAGAGTTTTTGCAGTGTAGTACATTTGAGTTTCTGTTTATGATACCTTTTCCTGTAGTCTGATTATAGGCGTGTGATGTGGAGAGATATGATATGATATGGAGAGGAAATTGGAATAAGGTCACATAGTCTGTGGTTAAGCATCTTGACAACAGAGTAGCTACATGGTGCAGACATTATGAAAAATGTTGAGTTCAGTAACTTTTAGAAGACCATATGGATGAAAGAGTGGATCAGAGGAGGCATCCTTCACTTGGCCCTCAGATCTTTAAGATACTTGCAGATGTAACAATACTCCAGTGTTTTATGTCTAAATATTAGAACCTCCGCTGTAAGCACACTGAGGCCAGTTTGTCCTAGAACACTGTAGAAAGAAATAATTTAGGACAAATGCTGGAAATTTGAGGTCTGCTTTTTGAAAAATGTCAAATCCCTTGTGAAAACACTCCTTCAGTCATGAGAATGAACTGTTTTGGTGCTTGAAATAGGATATGAATACAGTAATAGATACGTGTAGAAAACAAGTCTAAAATGACATTTTGTCAGATTGCTTTTTGAGTACTTAAATGTTGTCATTCTGCCGTTCTGTTTTCACCAAATGTCTCAAATGTGAGATAAAAGAAGCTGAATATTGACTTCACATTACATATAAAGCTCATAGCTGCACGTGCAGACCTCAGGATGTTTAAATGACTTGATGAACCCCGGTACCTTTCTGATCATGTGGCCCCCCACCTAACGGCTGTGGCCCTGAACAACCACATGGAGGGTTTATGCCAGCGGCCACCGGCCCTGGTTGCCACGGCGCTCACACGTCTTCCTGTGCAACACCATGGAGTGGCTGTCGAAGGGGAAAATATAAATATATTCAGCAGCAGCAGCAGAATCCATAGGGACGATGTAATCTATCATTTATATTAGCAGCAGCTCGTTAGCTCTGGACGCTAACGCTAACCTTCAGCTGGCCTTGAGACAACGACACACACACACACACACATTAACACACACACACACACACACACACACACACACACACACACACCTCCATCACGTCACATCTCAGGCTGAGTTAAATCCGTCTCGACCGGTTTCGTGAAGTAAATTGATGTTGGAATTCGGTGATTTGCAGAAGGTCGTTGCTTTAAATGATTGTAAGTGAAGAAGAAGAAGAAGAAGAAGAAGAAGTGGTGGAGGATGTCGGACGCTGTCGAGCCTCCACGTTAAAGGGATAGTTCACCCAAAATTGAAATTTCTACTCATGATCTCCTCCCCCTCATGTGGACTAAGGGCTGGGAGAAGTTTCAGAGTCCTCCGTGGCTTCTCTGAGTTACAGGGGGTCTCGGCGTAGCAGTGCATGTCCATATGACGGTTGCTAATGGATACCAACTGTCTTCGTAACAAAAAGACACACCAAAAAACATCCAAATACCTCCATGCTGCTCGTATGTAATGTCCCTCTGGTATTAAGATAAGATAAGATAAGATAAGATAAGATTACACTTTATTGTCAGATCACTCTGAAATTTGTCTTGCGTCCCATGACGTCCAAAGTTTCACACAAATAATAACAAAATACCAAAAGCATACATTTACAGAAAGCATAAATGTTTCCCTCAAACGTCACATTTAAAAAGAAACACAAACTACCTCCTAACTCCATTCACAACATAAATCCAACATTACAATGTGTCTTTGGTGCAACACCCAGTGCTCAGTATTGAAGCCCCGAAATGCGAAATTGTCCCGAAAAAAATTAAATAAGTCTATATTTCTAAGCTTCTCGAAGCTTCTCTTCCTGGTTCGTCACATTTGGACGAACCAGGAAGAGGAGCTTCAAGAAGCTTCCGCTACAAAACAAGCTTGAAATATAGACTTATTAAATTTTTTTTCGGGACAATTTCTCATGTCGGGGCTTCAATACCAGACGGACATTACATACGAGCAGCATGGAGGTATCTGGATGTTTTTTGGTGTGTCTTTTTGTTACGAAGACAGTTGGTATCCATTTGCAACCGTCATATGGACATGCACTGCTACGCCGAGACCCCCTGTAACTCAGAGAAGCCACGGAGGACTCTGAAACTTCTCCCAGCCCTTAGTCCACATGAGGGGGAGGAGGAGATAATGAGTGAATTTTTGGGTGAACTATCCCTTTAAACAGAGTCTGACAGGACGCCATGTCACTGACACACTGGTGTTTTACTGTGACTGTTGCAGCAGAAATCTTTGATTATGTGGCAGGTTTTAGTATAAAAATATGATGGAATAATGAAATTATAGGAATTTGCTAAAACTGTTGGAGCTGGAAAAAAAAAAACATCATCTAATGCAAAAGAACAAAAAGAGATTCTCCTCTAACACTTTACCAGGCAGAACATGAAGAATAAAACTCTCATTTACAGTGGTTTATGGTCTGGCTGCAGGGTGAAGGGTGAGAGAGAGAAAAGAAAACCAAGATGAGAACACATGATCAGTGATCTGTGTCGGAGAGGAGTGAAACATTTACAGGCGTCAGAGAGACTTTCCTCAACGCAGAAACAAAACCACCAGGATTTAAACGGTTAGTTTTATTTCTCTTATTCATCATAAACATGGCTCAGACTTAGACAACAAAAAAGTTCTCTAGCTTTTTAAATAATCAATACGCTACAACAACTTACATAAACGGCTGCTCCAGGTTATGTAGCTACTCTGTTGTCAATATGCTGAACGACAGACTTTGTGACTTTATTCCAATTTCCTCCATCACATCACATCACATCACACCACATGCCTATAATCAGACTATAGGAAGAAGTATCATATTAAGGGAAAAATGTACTAGTTTCAGTCTAGTTTGTAAAGATCCGCAGTTATGGAATGATCTAGACCAGGGGTGTCAAACATGCGGCCCGTGGGCCAGAACCGGCCCTGCAGAGGGTCCAATCTGGCCCTCACGATGAATTTGTCAAGTGTGAAAATTTGAAATTGCACATATTTTTATCAAGAAATTTCAGGTGGTTCATAATATGTTTTGTAAAGGGATAGTTCAGTAACTGTAAACATCTTATTAATGTACTAAAACAGAGGAAAATCTAAATTTTTAAAATATATTTAAAGGTTATTATGCTATTATTTTACAGGTCCGGCCCACTTGAGATTAAATTGTGCTGTTTGTGGCCCCTGAACTAAATTGAGTTTGACATCCCTGATCTGGACAAAGACCTACAAACGTCTTCAACTGCACTCGTTTTTAAAAAGAGATTGAAGAGGAAACTGCTGCTGAAATATGAAATATGCATCATAGTGATGTAATCTTTTCATGTTTACAATTATGATGTGTGACTGTTGCTGACCAGGCTACTTGGTACTTGTTAGGATTAGGAGGGGGGGGGGGGGTTATGGGATGTATGTGAGTGTGTGAGAGTGAAAATGTAGATTACCCTGTGGTGTAAGAGTGTGAGTGTTTGGAATATATTTTGGGTTCATTTCATGCTAAATGTATTATATGTAGCATGTGTATGTCTATGTATATGTATATGTGAATGTCTTCTTCCTGTGTAGGCCTGTGTTGCTCCTTTTAAAAGCTCTTGAGCTTCTCGGGGTTTTTCCCATTTCACGTATGGAATTACAACTATTTTAATGATTTTATTTTATACCTTTTCTATATATGAAGAGTTCATTTGCAAAAAATTCTAGAATCTTCATTTTGACTTTGAGATGTAAAAAAAAAACAGACATATCTCAAAAAATAAAGTTTTATTGAAAACAACACTATGCAAAGAATAATTACAAAGCCTCAGCTCATTTTTTTTTCACAATGGCACTTATCTGCTTTTGCAAATGAACTATTCATATGTGAATAAAGATGATGATGATGAGGAGGAGGAGGAGAAGGAGAAGGAGAAGGAGGACAAGAGGAAGAGGGAGAAGGAGGAGAGGAAGAGGACGAGGGATGTGTTTGTTTCTCAGCTCTGGAGAATCTGCAGCTTCTGTATTTGTGGCGGCTGCACTGCGACAAACGAGGCCGTAAAAACTCGGAGAGGGCGGCCGCAAATCACCGGCAGCGCCCGAGTCCGTCGCTCTCTCTCTGTGTGTGTGTGGATGGTGTCTCTCTCTCTCTCTCTGTCTCTCTCTCTGTCTGTCTTTCTCTCGCTCTGCGACTCGGAGACGAAACGTCGTCCTCAAACATAATTGCAGTTAAAATCAGTGAATTTAAATTTCCCCGGAGAGACGTTTGCAGCAAACTGAACACTCATTCGCTCCAGATTTAACAGGAAAACCTCTTTTTTTCTCCTTGAAATGTGGAAAACACATACACACACACTCGGAGGCTAAAACACACAGGTAAACCCTCACACACACACATACACATACACCATGGTGCAGTTTTCTGCTGCTTGCTTTAAAAACGGACCAATAGTCCAGTCATTTTATGAAAAAAGGTTGAACAAATTGCAACAGAAGCAAACTCAACTTACGTCTGGCTAATTTACATACATACAACACCTGATCTAAACATTGGGTATAGCAGGGGAAAATGTCTTGTTCAGTCTTGTTAACATATTACAGTTAAAACACTTAATATTAAAGTCTGAAAGGAACCCATTTAGGCTATCAGGTGTTGTATGAATGCAAATTAGCCAAATGTAATGTCATACCTGCTCTACTAAGGATGTGGCTATCTTGAAAAATTGCAGCCATCTTGAAATTTAAAATGGTTTCTTGTCGGTCGACCGATGGAGTCAACTCATTCCAATTTTACCACCACAGCACCTTTATACATACATGTGCCGTCAAAACGGTGGAATTTATCAAATAAATCAAATAGCCTTTATTGTCATTGCAACAGACAAGTGCAATGAAATTTGTGGTGCCACATCCATTCCAGGGCTAAACCATATAATACTAAAACAAGCTAAAAAGGACAACCTCAATGACACGCATGTATACTCACACAAGAAAAAAAGAAATAAGTAAGTCATCCAGTTAATTTATGCACATTTATGCACATTTTCTCATGTTAAGAAAGAATTTCAAAAAACTTGTTAATACATTTTTTGTTTGTCTTAATGTCAGTAATCAACTCAGTAATTTTCATGGAGATATCTAAAGGTTAAAAATGTTACCCTATTCACATGAGAACAATAATGAATAGGCGTATTATGGGCTATATTTGGGTCTTTTTCCCTCACTCGGGACATGTTGAGGATACAAAACCAGTTGAGTTTGCTTCTGTTGCAGTTTGTTCAATGTTGACCCCTTTTTTGGCCTAAAATGACTGGCTACAAAGCGGCGGTAGCTGACAGTGGTAGCTAACAGCGGTAGCTAGTGGCGGTAGCTAACAGCGGCAGCTAACAGTGGCAGCTAACAGCGGTGGACCGGACACCAACACCGGACATGCACAGATCAATTTAATCAATCTTAACCCTATCAATCAATACATTCTCCTGCTCCTTCACAATAAAACCAATCACATGGATTTCCCTCGGGTCTTTTAATGTGAAAGGACTGGAACAGGAAGTGATGGCTCAGGCTCAGGTGACAGATCACACTCTTCACTTTCACTGCGTCAATGTTGAACTGAAATAAATAAATAAATGAGGGAATAATTGAGCTTTATAAATCATAAAGCTGAAAAAAGAAGCTAACCAGCGCTAACATTAGCCTTCTGTCTTGAAACAAACAACTTTATTATCACACGTCTTAACGGACGAACAAGACACCAACATGTCTCTGTGTGTCTCTAGTTTCATTCATACATTTCCTACACACATGAATCATCTCCAGACGCTCGTACAACAACATGAGGGTTATCACAACATCCCATAATCTCAGTCTGCCTCTATCCACTGGCCTCAGATCAGTTCAATCAGTTCATCTCTGAACCATGTTTTCTTTCTGTCACCAGCTTCACAACATTAATCTATTTCCAGCCTCTGTCCTCCCGTCTGTCCAACGTCTCAGTCTCAGTCTGGTTTCATCTGCAGACCTTCACTCACATTCAGCGTAAATAAATGTAAAATAAATTCAAATAAACTGTTGGTGCTTTGTTTTTAGTCTTTATAAACAGCTGAATAATCCTCACCAGTTTATCTGTATAAACGTTGATCTGCTTTGTCATGTTGACTTGTATTTCTTGGTTCTTCCTTTTCCTTTTCTCAGTACTTTGTATGCGCTCATTTCATAATACAGAGGCAAACTCTATACCTAAAAATAATTCTTAAAAATAAAATCCTCAAAGAGAACCCCATATTTCGCACAATATGTTTCAATGCTGATCAAGTTGTAGGACCATGGACGGTGCAGCTTCCTGGCATTGACACTTCTCTGTGATGAATTTTTGCAAAGTTTCCTTTGCCTTATTGTGGCCTGTCTGGTTTAAATGTTTGTGTTGCAGCTTTGATGAAGCCTAATTTGATAAAGTTTCAAATTAATTTTTGAAGTATTTCATTAATAAATATGATTTCGTGAGTAATGTAGCCTAGTTGTCTTTGCAACATTTTATTTGGCATTATTAAATAATTCTGCACATTTACAGATGTGTTATGAAGGCTATTTTGAACAATAGGTGTGCCTTGAGATTTGAGATTTTTACTTGTCCTTTGGTGTGCCACTGTGATGGATAATCACCTTTGCCCAGATTAAACTCCTCCATCACATCCATTGTTATTATTATTATGTTAATCTGTGTTATTTGTACATATGTAAACTAAGGGATGTAGAATTAATCCCACTGAGTTTAGAAACTCAATCTGACGACCAGGGTCAATAACCAAACCACAACAGATATTCTTAGTGCGTAAAGAGACGACAAACAAACTGAACCGTTCACACTGAAACCACAACGTGACGTTTCCTCTTGAACGTCCGGTAAAGAGGCCGATTCACTGTCAACGTCAACACAGTCACTCCTAGATCGCAGGTTCGAGTCCATATAAAGGAAGGGTTGTAGGTTATTTGTCTGTGATTAAAGTCTTTGTCTGTGATGATTAAAGGTGCAACTTCTTAACTCGTATGTATCATGGTAATCTGGGTTTGTCTGTCTGATGTCTGTGTGTTATGATCTGTCCTGTGATTGTATGTTATGTTTTTGTTTGGTACTATGTGTATTGTCTCGTTGTCTACGTGTATTCTGTGACGTATGTTTTGTCTCGTATTCCTTCATGACTTGATATATGTATAAATATGTATTTGATAGCATCATGTTGTTGGAGGCTCCTGCCACACTGCAAAAACTCAAATATCTTACCAAATATATTTGTCTTATTGATTTTTAGTCAAAACTAATTTCATTCTACTAAAAATAAGATTCATCACATTAAAAGCAGCTTGTTTTTAGACACTTTTTACTTCTTTCAAGCAGATTTTCACTTGAAATAAGTAGAAAAATCTGACAGTGGATCAAGTGTTTCTTTCTTTTTACAAGCACAAAAAACTTGCTTTCACTGGCAGATTTTTCTACTTATTTCAAGTGAAAATTAGTTTGAAACAAGTGAAAATGATCTAAAAACAAGTTCATTTTTAGGTGATGAGTCTTATTTTAAGTGGAAAGAGATTAGTTTTGACTAGAAATGAGATATTTTGACAAGAAAGAAGACACATATTCTTGGAAAGAGTAGCTTCTTGGGAGACCATAGTGAACACATTAGCCTTCTTCCTTTTCTGTTTTGTCTACGATTTTCATGTGTGTTGTGTAAAATAAAATACTGAAATACTGTGTGTGTGTGTGTGTGTGTGTGTGTGTGTGTGTGTTGTGTTGTGTTGTGTTTGCTGCAGCTCTCTGATGAGTAATGGGCCGGGGCCGGAGAGGCGGAGAGATATGTGCGAGCATTAAATGTGTATTCATCAGGTCTGGCCCTGGCCATTGACAGGCTAATCAATGTTTAGTAATAAGGCTGAATGTGGAATGAGGTGTGTGTGTGTGTGTGTGTGTGTGTGTGTGTAGGTGTGTGTGTGTGTGTGTGTGTGTGTGTGTGTGTCGGGACGGAGGGGAAAGAGATATCAATTAAGCAGCAAACTGCAGAGTCCATGCCCGGGGAGCTGAGACGGCAAAATCCCCACTCTGCTTCATTAACTAAACACTGTGTGCTGAATGCAAAACTCCCCCAGCCTACAACCTCCTCCTCTTCCTCTTCTTCCTCTTCTTCCTCCTCCTCCTCCTCCTCCTCCTCCTCTAAACGGCCACTGCAGCAGGTAGAGAAACGCTGCTCACATGCAGCTCAGAAAATGACACTTCGTCCTCTCGTCCACTCCTGAAACAGTCTCTAACATTAGGGATGTCACCATTACCTGTTTTCACAATTAATCGTGGTATTAAAAGCCACAATTAATTAATTTATCAATAATAAAGATTCCTAAATACCGTCACTTCCCAAAAAAGATTATGTTGGAACCGTATCGGCAGATGTTGCGCCAAAATAAAGGTAAATGCTCAGATACTGTTCCATTTAACTACAAAATAAAACAAAACAAAAAAAACGATTAAAATAAATGCAAACATTTGGTATAGATGACAATTTATGGCCTGAATATTTCAAACACTTCCCCTGGGGAGTTAATAATTGGTCGTATGTTAATAGATACTTGAAATATTTTGTGTAAACAATTAGTAATGTAATTATATTTGGACTATATTTGATTTTACACATTCATAGTGTTGTGAAATGTATGAACTCGTAACACCGTGGTTATTTCTCTGACAATAATCGTGCCAAGGTCAACACCCACATGTAGAGATGAGGTGTGAAGCAGATCACAAACACACACACACACACACACACACACACACACACACACATAAAAACATACATCTACAGATATTAACACACAACATGAGCTCAGTGTAAACAGGCTCGTTCCCAGGTCGCAGATGAAAGAAGTGAGAGCTTCAGAGGGAAACTCTCAGTCTCTATAATACCAACTGAAGATGTTAAAGGATCACAGCAGCAATTCACCGAGACAGAAGGTGAAAGAAGGAAAAGGAAATACGTGTGAATGCTGAAAGCAGCTGAGCACCATTGCTGAATTAGCAAATAGTGCAAATAGTGATCAACATGCAAAGGTACGACCAAGGGAGGAATCGAACCCACAAACTCATGGTCAGTAGACCTTTAGGGTCATCAGCCCAGTGATCTAACCACCTGACTACAGTTGCATTGCAATAAGACTGCTCAGGCTCAGGCGGGATTCAAACCAGTGACCTTGGGGTTGGTACACAGCCACCTTAACCACTGGACTACGGTAACACTTCAGAGAAACAGAGGTTGGGACTTTGATGAATGTAAGATAATTTAATGACAGCTGAAAGCTTGGCAGAATAGTAGAAAAAACAGCAAGAAGTAGAAATAGGGTACTTCTGTGCAAGGTGTGACCATTCTGAGTGAATTTAAACAAAGTATAATGACATTTACAGCGAGTTACAAACTGGAGCTCCATCTGCTCGGCTCTGGAAAAAAAATGAAGTAGTGTGAATGGGAGCAGAGAGCCCCCTGGCTGCATTTAAAAAATATTTAAAAGTATTCTCTAAGT
>NC_140916.1:270729-405459 GCF_045865225.1 Trachurus japonicus | reverse complement strand
CAGCGTTTCTCAAACTTTTTCAGTCAGGGCACCTTTCAAAAGTGCATAAAATCTCACGGCACCCCTGTGTAAAATATAATTCAAAATGACACTGCATAGCCTAAATGTAAATGTCCTGTTTATTTAGACGGGACAGTATTACAGTATTTATGCATAGGTGCCTCTGTAGCCTACATATGCAATCACACACACCAACGCTACACCAATAATCCGCAATGTGAGAGGAAGATAGAAATGGTCTACATGCGCGCAGCGCAGGCACGCGTTCCACCATGAATATCCACCCGGCCGGTCTCCCGCTTCCGTTCTGGACTCAGTTAGCGAACATAATTCAGAGAATTTCCACCGGTGGAAGAGGAGAGAGGAGGCTGTGACTCACCATCAATGTGAGAAGTGAGCCTGGTACAACGCATTTTTTTCATATTGTCCGGACACGGACCCTACTGCTCTGAGTGCCCGTGACGGCCGTATCCACGGAGCGGTCTCTCTCTCTAAGAAATATGGGTAGCTATATTTTGCTATTTCCTTCAGAAGTGGGCACCAGTTAGATCATGGATTTGTATTAAAAGTAGGCTACAGAAATGCTGAATGTGGTGAAAGAGCTGCAATTAGTGCCACTCAAGCATTAACGCTGCTGACCATAACATTACATCCAGTCAGGTATATTTCCCCCTCCCTAACTTCTGGTCTGCGAATGGAATTTTACTGACAGCGCGCTGCCACACAAGCCACCGGTTTCGGGTCTTGATCCTACTCAACCAACATGCTTCGGTAGCCCCATAGGTTCCCGACTCATCAAGTGGTTTAAAATCCAGAAGTAACGGTACCAAAAACAGCGTACCGACCCAGGTACCAGACGTACCGGCCCACCTTAGCACGGACTGTGTTGTCCTTTGTTAAATTTAATATAACTTTATAAATAACGAGACACACGGGCAGGACTGATAAGCTTTGCTGGTTTAGCTTCCGTGCCCGTCGTTCTTATTTTTAGCCGTAGCCGCTAGTTTAATGATAAACTTTTCTCAGTGGAACTTTTTCTCTAGCGCGTTTCCCATTTTCCCATGAGGGCTTTGCGTCATTCCTACAATTTAAGAACGAACAAACATTGCTGTTAGTTATATTTAATAACTATTCATGTTTGGTGGTTTGGTGGGAGGGGTGGGTTGGGGTCATGAAAGTTCAGTTATTATTCTGAACAGAAAAGAATTATGATAAAGGACAGGAGCTAAACAAAAATCATTTAGGTAGTCTGGATTGATGAATTCTGTGTTCTGCGTCACTAAATCGCAACCATGAGTGAGAATGTAAAAAAGACAAGAAGAAGTGGTTTTAAATAATGGTTGGGACTGTTAACATCAATTAATTCAAGGAAACCTTGAAGAATTATTCATGAGAACATTAATTGACTTACATTAGCCTTAACTCACTGAGGCTGGTCATAAAGGCCGCATAACCACGCAGGGCAACCTGCTCGCTGGTTTGCTGGAGCATATTGGCTGGGCGGCCGACCGGGAGATCTCCTGGTCGTCCTGATAGCCATTCTGCAGCTGGTATATATATATATATATATTTTAACTCTGAGCGCTCTGAGCGCCGCGACAAAAAAAGGAAACTCCGACAGCTTTTTTCCGAGCTCCATAGGATCTGAATGGAAAGTAGACGGTGGACACGGCCCCTTTGCATATATAAAGAGAATGTATTCTATGAAATGTCAGAAGAGGTATTTTTTTCACGGCACCCTTGACGCAGTCAGACGGCACCCCAGTGTGCCGCGGCACCCACTTTGAGAAAGGCTGCTCTAAGTCTTTGTGCTTTTTTGACTATATTTTAAGACAGAAGACAAGTGTGGCTACAAACTGTTTCCAAATCCTTGTGTGTAGAGTGTCATTTGTAGCTTTGCTGGCAGTTTAAGAAGAAAAGTTCCAGTCGCTTTTGTGGCTATCCTGCACTCTAGCGATGATGTCACACACTCTAGCCAACGCAATACGCACTCATTGAAAAGTGTGAAATTGGTCAGAAATCCTCATGTGCTTTTAAAGGATTTATCTCAAAAACGGTACAAGCTATGAAGTTGTACACAGGTTGAATACATTAGAAGTTTGTCTACAGATCAGAATTTGAATGAAGTCTGTAGGTGAAAGTATGTGGAAGCAAATGAGGTTCAAAGTAGGAGCAGTAGTTTCAGAGTTTGAAGACTGTTCCAATGTATTTCTAATGGGACAAAAATAAATAAATCAGAACTATTTGAATATTTTAAAAAGTATAAATAGTTGAAAAGAGAAAAGTCATAGCACAATGGTCCAGAAAACGCTGCACATTTTAATATATTAATTGTTGAAATAGCACAAAATATGAAGGGGGAGAAGAATGCAGAAAAAGAGCGGAAGAAGTAAGAACTAGAATTTGTATTTCCTGAAGGAAATACGTGTGAATGCTGAAAGCAGCTGAGCGCCATTGCTGAATTAGCAAATAGTGCAAATGATGATCAACATGTAGACATAGTAGAAGAAGAAGAAGGTGAAAAACAATGAGTAGTAGAAGAAGACGAACAACAACAATAAGTAGCAGAAGAAGAGTCAGGCAGTTTCAGAAAAACAAACATTCAGAGTCTGGATCCAGGTTAACAAACTCTGGTTCCTACATTTCCCACAATGCAACACCAACTCCTCCATGTGACGACGTCTCTATTTATTATTATTATCACTTAGAGAGTTTGAACTAGTTGTACCGATCAACACACTGATCACTAATTAACAACAATATGAAACATCCTCTAGAAAGGAAATACAAATTCTAGTTCTTACTTCTTCTGCTCTTTTTCTGCATTCTTCTCCCCCTTCATATTTTGTGCTATTTCAACAATTAATATATTAAAATGTGCAGCGTTTTCTGGACCATTGTGCTATTTTCTCTTTTCAACTATTCATACTTTTTAAAATATTCAAATAGTTCTGATTTATTTATTTTTGTCCCATTAGAAATACATCGGAACAGTCTTCAAACTCTGAAACTTCTGGTCCTACTTTGAACCTCATTTGCTTCCACATACTTTCACCTACAGACTTCATTCAAATTCTGATCTGTAGACAAACTTCTAATGTATTCATCCTGTGTACAACTTCTAATATATCTTGTACCGTTTTTGAGATAAATCCTTTAAAAGCACATTCACATTTCTGACCAATTTCACACTTTTCAATCTCCTCTAGAGAAGTCGAGTGAACGAGCTGCAGCGCCTCGTTAACACAACCTCCTCTTCCTCTGTCTGTCCTTCCTCTTCCTCTCTCTGAGGTTCAATCTAAAAGTCTCCGTCCGTCATGTGAGCGAGTGATTCACCCCTCCACCCCTCCCGCTGCTGTTTATGATCCCCGAGGAGCCGTTTACAGCCTGTGAAGTGGAGTGAAGGGCACTGACACTTCTTCACTCTCTGTTAAATGCATTTCACCTTGTTGATGATGCATTTAGTCGCCGTCGCAAAGTGGCCGTCAGCCAGAGTCGCTGCTGCTCAGTCCACGCTGTCCCTCGTCCCTATTCCTCCTCCTCCTCCTCCTCCTCAGCTCAACCTTCATCCTCTTCATCATCTTAACGACTCAGTCGAATGTTTTTGCTGCAACATGTTGCTCAGTTCAACAGCTCAACAACAATAAACCCACACTGCAAAAACTCAAAATCTTCCCAAGAATATTTGTCTTATTTCTTGTCAAAATGTCTCATTTCTAGTCAAAACTAATCTCTTTCCACTTAAAATAAGACTCATCACCTAAAAATGAACTTGTTTTTAGATCATTTTCACTTGTTTCAAACAAATTTTCACTAGAAATAAGTAGAAAAATCTGCCAGTGAAAGCAGGTTTTTTGTGCTCGAATAAGAAAGAAAAACTTGCTCCACTATCAGATTTTTCTACTTATTTCAAGTGAAAATCTGCTTGAAAGAAGTAAAAAGTGTCTAAAAACAAGCTGCTTTTAATGTGATGAGTCTTATTTTAAGTAGAATGAGACGTTTTGACTAGAAATAAATATTCTTGGCAAGATTTTGAGTTTTTTTGCAGTGCACTCAGCTCAGACAACAGCGACGACCACACCGACCAAAACAACACCTCCATCACCCCTCCCCCCGTTACCCCCGGTTACCCCCCCAGCATCATCATCATCAGCTGCTTCTATTCCCAGAATCCAGACGTGCTTCAATTATTCTGCTGTGTTGTATTTCCTGACTCCACTTCTGCTTCAGCTGCAGTCGGCCATGTTTTTTTTGTTGTTTTTTTTTACATATTTGTTGTTTTCTCCTCTCCTGCCCCCCGAGGGGTGAAGGGGGGGTGGAGGGGGGGTAGAGGATGGGCATGTTGATTTTGAGGTCATCTCCAGTTCCCTTCCCTGCAGGAAGCAGCGTTTTTACTCATCATCCTCCTCCACCCTCCTCTTCGTCACACGCTGCCTTTATGATTTATGTTGTTTCTGCTTCTCGTCTGGACCCGGCCTGAATGTTCTGCAGCCGACTCAGTCAGTCAGTCGTTATTAATCGATCAATTGATTTAAAAAAAGCTTCCGAGGGAAACTCTCAGTCGCCTCACATGTGACAAACACAGGTTCAGCTTCTGTTATTATTGTAATTATCATTATTTCACTGAACTGACAGAAGCTCTGAGTCATGGAGGTGAATTCACTTCTGTAAGAACAGAGACACAAACTAACGCATCGGTCACCAACTCCTTCACTCACTACGTTATAATACCAACTGAAGATGTTAAAGGATCACAGCAGCAATTCACTGAGACAGAAGGTAAAATAACTGCAAAACACAGAGGAGGTGGGCAAATGCACTGCAAAAACTCAAAATCTTACCAAGAATATTTGTCGTATTTCTTGTCAAAATGTCTCATTTCTAGTCAAAACTAATCTCTTTCCACTTAAAATAAGACTCATCGCCTAAAAATTTACGTGTTTTGAGATAATTTTCATTAGTTTCAAACTAATTTTCACCTGAAATAAGTAGAAAAATCTGCCAGTCAAAGCAAGTTTCTTGTGCTTGTAATAAGAAAGAAAAACTTGCTCCATTGTCAGATTTTTCTACTTATTTCGAGTGAAAATCTGCTTGAAAGAAGTAAAAAGTGTCTAAAAACAAGCTGCTTTTTAATATGATGAGTTTTATTTTAAGTAGAATGAGATTTGTTTTGACTAGAAATAAGACAAATATTCTTGGTAAGATTTGGAGTTTTTGCAGTGTAGTAGAGGAAGAAGAAGGGGAAGTACCTACTAGAATTTGTATTTCCTGAAGGAAATACGTGTGAATGCTGAAAGCAGCTGAACGCCATTGCTGAATTAGCAAATAGTGCAAGTAGTGTTGAACATGCAAAGGTATGACCAAGGGAGGAATCGAACCCACAAGCTCATGGCCAGTAATAGACCTTTGGGATCATCAGCCCAGTGATCTAACCCACTTGACTACGGTTATTGAATGAGTGGCCGGTAAAAGAAACCCCTGTATCAGAGGCTCACTGACTTCTGCTTAAGTGTAGATTGACAGGGGTAAAGAGAAAAGGTGGGGGGCATATATGCATTATCAAGATGGTTGCTCATGCATCACATAATATGGGGGGGGGGTTGATTTTGAGGTCATCTCCAGTTCCCTTCCCAATGTTTTTACTCATCATCCTCCACCCTCCTCTTCGTCACATCACGCTGCCTTTATGATTTATGTTGTTTCTGTTTCTGCTGCTTCTCGTTTGGACCCGGCCTGAATGTTCAGTCAGTCGTTGTCATTGTTGTTGTTGTTGTTAATCGATCAATTGATTAATGGATTTTTTTTTTTTTCCTATAATGGAGGAAGAATTCAGGAGCGAGGACGAGTGTGACGAAGGTTTTCAGAGGAGACGACGGACGGGGGCGTGTGAGGCAAAGACACACAAACATCACCACCATGAAAACCTGTTTTAACCGTAAAAGAAGCTGATTGGATGAAGGTGAAACGTCTTCTAGACTAATAAATAACCAAGTCCAGTTGCATTCGATTTAAATTTCCTTGAGATAACTACGTATGAGCTGGACAAATGACAATATTCACAGGCTTAAAAGAAGCTTTTTTTTAAAGTCTGTTTTTAGTGTTTTGTTTGTTTTTATTCTGTTTTATGCTTCTCTTTTTTTTTATGTTTGGTCTTTATGTAAAACACATTGAGTTGCCTTGGTATGAAATGCGCTATATAAATAAATAAAGATGCCTTGCCTTGCCTTTTAAAAAGTCTTTAACCACACTGACTGACGGACACGACCTGCACCTTCATCATCATCCTCATCGTCATCCTCATCCTCATCATCATCCTCATCATCATCATCATCATCACAGCTGAACATGTGCAGCTCTTGTCACTCCACTTCCCTCTTCCCTCTCTCACATACGCCTGTTGACTCTGACGTCATGACGCAGCCTGACCGCTAGTGGCCGCTGTTTGCTCCACACACACACACACACACTGGATGATGATGATGTGACTCAGTTCAACTCACAAGTGCAATAAAGAAGAATTATAATAAGAAGAAAAAACAAACCGAAGCCAATAAGTTTGACAGGATTCTTCCCTCCTTTTTCTCTCAACACTTATTCATTTCAAAAGCAATAAAAATGCAAATTTCAGTTCAGTTTCATCAAACACACACACACACACACACACACACACACACACACACACACACACGGTGGTCTGGTCTCTTACCTGAAGAACACAACCGTTTCCCACAGATAGATCCCCAGCGCGTTTAGTCGGCACATTTTGGCCAGTCTCATTTTGTTTGGTGGAGGAGGAGGAGGAGGAGGAGGAGGAGGAGGAGGAAGAGGAAGAGGAAGAGGTGATAAGGTGTTGCTGAGGAGGGGAAGAGGAGGAGGAGGAGGAGAGGAGAGGGGAGGGGAGGAGAGGGGGAGGAGGAGGAGGGGGGGTCACAACACTCCTTCCTCCTGACTGAGAGGATGGATGAATGAATGAATGAATTCCTCCAGAAAGAAAAAAGAAAAGAAAAATCCCTTTAGAGCTGGAAGAGGAGGAAGAGGAGGAGGAGGAGGAGAGGGGAGGAGGAGGAGGAGGAGGGGCTGTGGTGGTGGTTTATGACCTCCAAGGTGAGCAGCCAAAAAATGTGTGTGTGTTGTGTGTGTATGTGTGTATTGTATGTGTGTGTGTGTTGTGTGTGTGTGTGTGTGTGTGTGTTGTGTGTGTGTGTGTGTTAGTGTGTGTGTGTTTGTGTGTTTCAGATCCCAGAGTCGCTGGTTTCGCGCCGCGGGATGCTCATGACCTCACCGGCCATGAAATCATCATCATCATCATCATGCTACACTTGTGTGTGTAGGGGGGACAGAGAGGGGGAGGGGGGGTAAGGGGGGGTAATAAAAAAAATAAAAATAAAAATAAAAATAAAAAAGAGAAAAATCCACAGAATCCAGTCCGAGGTGCCGAGACGTCCAGCGGGTTTTTTTTGGCTCAGTGATGAAGGAGAAGAGGAGGAGGAAGAGGAGGAGGAGGAGGGGGGGTTAGGGGGGGTAAAGGGGGGAGGAAGGGGGGAGGGAGCAAAGGGGGGGTCACGGAGAGGAGGTTATTAGCAGCTCACGCGCTGCTGCTGCTGCTGCTGCTGTTGTTAATTGACACACAATGATGATTAGAGCCAATCACTGCGCTGGAGCTGAAGTCCAGTCTGATCCAGCGGTGATGATCCCAACACACCAATCCAGCAACAAGACCGGGACATTATTATTATTATTATTATTATTATTCCGACTGTTCTGTTCTGTTCTTCTTATTATTATTCCGATTGATACAACAACAAATGTTCCTTATTATTCTTCTTATTCTTCTATTATTCTTCTTATATTCCGTTAGATGCAGAGTGCAGCTGCAGCTCCGTTGCTCCGTGCGTGTAGCGGCTGTAGCGGAACTCCTGTTAACGCTGCTGCTGCTGAGAGAGAGAAGAGAAGAGAAGAGAAGAGAGGTGCAACTGCTGCTGTGTCTCCTTTTCCTTCTTGACCTCCTCCTCCTTCTCCTTTATCCTCCTTCTCTTCCTGCTAGTCCGCTGGTAGTAGTAATAGTAGTAGTATAAGGCGAAGGCAGTTTTGGTTGTTAGTAGACTATAGTCCGTTTCTACCAACCAACAGTTTGTCTCAAAGGGCTTTATTACATCCCATCATAGCATCCTCTGCCCTGTCAGACCCTCACATCCACCGAGGAGGAAAAAACTCCATGGAAAAGCCTCAGTAGTAGCAGTAGTAGTAGTAATAGTGAGTAGTAGTAGTAGTAGTAGTAGTAGTTGCTCAGCTACTCCCATTGTCTGCTGCGGTCCAACTGGGAGACGAACCGGTGTCCGTTGCTGCTGCTGATGCTGCTGCTGCTGCTGCTGATGCTGCTGCTGCTGATGCTGCGCGGCTCTGCATCCCCCGCTCTCATCTTCATCATCATCATCTTCATTCCGCTCCACAACACAAATACAAATCCATATAAATATAAATATAAGTATAAGTCATCCAGCAGCTCCTTAACGAGCAGCAGCGGTGTGAAGCTGGAGACTCTCTCTGCTTCTCTCTGCTGCTTCTTTCTGCTGCTGCTCAGCTGCTCTCTCTGCTGCTGCAGTCATTTAGCAAACTCCCAGAAAAAACGCACCTCGCACTGGAGGAGAGGAGAGACACGCCCACACGGCGCGCTCATTGGACAGACCGGGAAGCCTGGGAAGCGAGGGCGCTGATTGGCCGCTGCAGGTGTCACTATACTGGACAGCATCTCTGCCTCTGTATGAAGAAGTTAGTGGAGAGTTTGGACCAGAAGGGAAATAAAACAACTAAATAATAAAAAAAAACATGATGTGGAAAAACCAAGAAGAGATAAAAATGATGAGTTACAGTGATACATTTAATAAAATAAAAGTATGACAGAGAAAATGTAGCAATTAAAAGGCATGGCAAGGCAATTTTTACTAACAGTTGCAAGGGCAAAGGGCTTTACATGGCATCACAACAACATCCTCTGTCCTTAGACCCTAGAGAAAAGCACAGAAAACTAAATAAATCTTTTCATAATTAATGTGAAACGTTATTATTATTCTGTGTCGGACCTTTTGCTTGATATTTTACAGAAAATAACTAAATAATAAAACAACATGATGTGGAAAAACCTATGGGAGAGATAAAAAGGATGAGTCTCAGTGATACGTTTAATAAAATAAAAGTATGACAGAGGAAATGTAGCAATTAAAAGCAAAAAAGCTAAATAAATCTTTTCATAATTAATGTGAAAGTTTATTATTATTATTAATATTATTATGTGTCGGACCTTTTACTTGATATTTTACAGAAAACAACTAAATAATAAAAACATGATGTGGAAAAACCGAGGAGAGATAAAAAGGATGAGTTACAGTGATACATTTAATAAAATAAAAGTATAATAGAGGATATTTATCACTTAAAAGCACAAAAAACTAAACAAATCTTTACATAATTAATGTGAAACTTTATTATTATTCTGTGTCGGACCTTTTACTTGATATTTTACAGAAATCAGTTCCTCTGTTGTAATAAACGCTAAACCAATGAAATGAATGAATTATTATATTTGTCATTATTCGGTTATGTTTCATTGTTTCATGCGGTTGTAGTTTTTCTTGTGTGTGTGATTAATATTCGGTGATACATCTCATTACCGATGTTACAGATGTTACATCATGGCGCTGCAGGCGGTGACATCATCACACGAGGACTCATCGTGAACTGAGGGAAGGTTTTTTTTGTGTTTTTAATCTCCCATGATGATATTATTTTACTGTTACACTCGTAGATTCATCCACATTAATATGAGACTTTTTTATTGTCGCAGAGTTATTCGTTCTGCCGATGGAGAAACTCCTCATTGTCCCTTTAAAACACGTAATGATCACTGGGGTCCGGGTTGTTTGGGGAGCTCTCCATGGTGCTGACCCTTATAGGTTATAGGTTATGGGATGTGGGTTATGGTTAGGAAGGATTAGGGTTTGGTTAGGGACAATAATGTTGTCTGATGTAGGCTACTTGTATCAGATATTGATGTCAGGGTTAGAAAACATCAATCCTGAACAATGGGATTGATATGGTTGGAACAATGGGATTTCGAAACATTGAGATCTCGGAATAATGGGTCATTTTCGGACTATAGACCCCTTCTATCTATCTATCTATCTATCTATCTATCTATCTATCTATCTATCTATCTATCTATCTATCTATCTATCTATCTATCTATCTATCTATCTATCCATCCATCTATAAACATGACGTCAACTGACTGCCTTCCACTGATTGGCCAGAGCGTTGTCACCGGAAGAGGGTTACAATAATTCAGCGCAGCCTAGATTCATGAACGGGGGGCTTACCGTAATTACCCTAGTTAGAGTAAAAAATCGATTTTTAGGATTTCACGTTTTTAACATCGTCCTAGCCAAATAATCGCGATTACGATTTTAAATCGATTAATCTAACAGCCCTACCGTTACCCTCATACGTTGCCTTTTACTGAGGTATTCTCTCTCTTCTTTTTTTCCGGCCGTGTAGACGCTTATTTAAAGCGGTAGTGTTTTGCCTGAAGGAAGACTCCATTTCCCATGAGCACCAGCGTGTAGCGCCGTAAACATCCTGATCTCCTGGTGCATGGAAATGAACAGAAGACGTCCAAACTAAGTTTCTGTTACTAGCGGATCATTTCACAGTAAACACACATACACAATCATTGCTGCTCCCTCCTCGTCCTGACTCGTGAAAGTGAAAGTGAAACTTAAGTGAGAGTCGGGTTCCTACCATGCTCCTCAAAGCTGCTTAGTGCCAGTGAAGGCGATACAGACCATAATGATACAGACCCCCTCAGGCCATGACAGAGGTGTCATTCAACTTGTTGTAAGTCGATGTACCATCACAAAAGTTATGAAAATATGATATGAAGATTGAAAAGTTACTCCTCCTTGAACCGCCACCTTACCGTGGTGGAGGGGTTTGAGCACCCGAATGATCCTAGGAGCTATGTTGTCCGGGGCTTAATGCCCCTGGTAGGGTCTCCCAAGGCAAACAGGTCCTAGGTGACGGGTCAGACAAAGAGCGGTTCAAAGCCCCTTATGAAGAAGAAAACAGCAAGGAAGTGTACGTCGCCCGGACTGGCGTTACCGGGGCCCCACCCTGGAGCCAGGCCTGGGGTCGGGGCTCGCAGGCGAGCGTCTGGTGGCCGGGTCTTGGCCCACGGGACCCGGCCGGGCGCAGCCCGAACGAGCGACGTGGGCCCGCCCTCCCGTAGGCCCACCACCCGCGGGAGGGTTCATAAGGGGCAGGTGCCGTGTGTTTTGGGTGGCAGCCGTGGGCGGGGGCCCCGGCGACCCAATCCCCGGACGACGACTCTGGCTTTAGGGACATGGAATGTCACCTCGCTGGGGGGGAAAGAGCCTGAGCTCGTGCGGGAGGCTGAGAGGTACCGACTAGAGAATAGTCGGCTCACCTCCACACACAGCCTGGGCTCTGGAACCCAACTCCTTGAGAGAGGCTGGACTCTCTTCCACTCTGGAGTTGCCCATGGTGAGAGGCGGCGAGCTGGTGTGGGCTTGCTCATAGCTCCCCAGCTCAGCCGCCATGTGTTGGAGTTCTCCCCACTTAACGAGAGGGTCGCTTCCCTGCGCCTTCGGGTCAGGGATAGGTCTCTCACTGTCGTTTCGGCCTACGGGTCCGAACGGCAGTGCAGAAGTACCCGGCCTTCCTGGAGGCCTGGGAGGGGTGCTGGAAAGTGCCCCAACTGGGGACTCCATCGTTCTGTTGGGGGACTTCAACGCTCACGTGGGCAGCGACAGTGTTACCTGGAGAGGTGTGATTGGGAGGAACGGCCTCCCCGATCTGAACCCGAGCGGTGTTTTGTTATTGGACTTCTGTGCTAGCCACAGTCTGTCCATAACAAACACCTATGTTCGAGCATAAGGGTGTCCATCAGTGCACGTGGCACCAGGACACCCTAGGCCGGAGGTCAATGATCGACTTTGTAGTCGTGTCATCTGACCTCCGGCCGTATGTCTTGGACACTCGGGTGAAGAGAGGGGCTGAGCTGTCAACTGATCACCACCTGGTGGTGAGTTGGATCCGCTGGCAGGGGAGGAAGCTGGTCAGACCTGGAAGACCCAAGCGTATCGTGAGGGTCTGCTGGGAACGTCTGGCAGAATCCCCTGTCCGGGAGGTCTTCAACTCCCACCTCCGGGAGAGCTTTGACCGGATTCCGAGGGAGGCCGGAGACATTGAGTCCGAATGGACCATGTTCTCCACTTCCATTGTTGACGCGGCCGTCCGGAGCTGCGGCCGTAAGGTCTCCGGCGCCTGTCGCGGCGGCAATCCCCGAACCCGGTGGTGGACACCGGAAGTAAGGGATGCCGTCAAGCTGAAGAAGGAGTCCTACCGAGCCTGGCTAGCTCGGGGGACCCCCGAGGCAGCTGACGGGTACCGGCAGGCCAAGCGGACGGCAGCCCGGGCGGTCACGGAAGCAAAAACTCGGGTCTGGGAAAAGTTCGGGGAGGCCATGGAGGAGGACTACCGGTTGGCCTCGAGGAAATTCTGGCAAACCATCCGGCGCCTCAGGAGGGGGAAGCAGTGCTCCGCCAACACTGTTTACAGTGGAGGAGGGGAGCTGTTGACCTCGACTGGGGATAATCGTCGGGCGGTGGAAGGAATTACTTCGAGGATCTCCTCAATCCCACTGGACACGCCTTCCGTCGAGGAAGCAGAGGCTGAGGATTCAGAGGTTAGATTCATTCATCACCCAAGCTGAAGTCACTGAGGTAGTCCGGAAGCTCCTCAGTGGCAAGGCACCGGGGGTGGATGAGATCCGCCCTGAGTACCTCAAGTCTCTGGATGTTGCGGGGCTGTCGTGGCTGACACGCCTCTGCAGCATCGCGTGGCAGGTCGGGTACAGTGCCTCTGGAACTGGCAGACCGGGGTGGTGGTCCCTCTCTTCAAAAAGGGGGACCGGAGGGTGTGTTCCAACTACCGGGGGATCACACTCCTCAGCCTCCCGGGGAAAGTCTATTCCAGGGTGCTGGAGAGGAGAATTCGGCCGATAGTCGAACCTCGGATTCAGGAGGAACAATGCGGTTTTCGCCCTGGCCGTGGAACGCTGGACCAGCTCTACACCCTCCGCAGGGTGCTCGAGGGTGCATGGGAGTTTGCCCAACCAGTCCACATGTGTTTTGTGGACTTGGAGAAGGCTTTCGACCGTGTCCCACGTGGCATCCTGTGGGAGGTGCTCCGAGAGTATGGGGTCGGAGGCCCTCTGCTGAGGGCTGTACGGTCCCTGTATGACCGGAGCAGGAGCTTGGTTCGCATTGCCGGCAGTAAGTCAGACCTGTTCCCGGTGCGTGTTGGACTCCGGCAGGGCTGCCCTTTGTCACCTGTATAGGATGCCCCCTGGACGCCTCCCTCGTGAGGTGTTCCGGGCATGTCCCACCGGGAGGAGGCCCCGAGGAAGACCCAAAGACACGCTGGAGTGACTACGTCACTCGGCTGGCCTGGGAACGCCTTGGGGTCCCCCCGGAAGAGCTGGAGGAAGTGTCCGGGGAGAGGGAAGTCTGGGGATCCCTGCTCCGACTGCTGCCCCCGCGACCCGGACTCGGATAAGCGGCGGACAATGGATGGATGGATGGATGGTTGAAAAGTTCCTTAGTGCTGGTTTAACAACGCTGGGTTTTTAAAATTATTTTGGGGCTCTCTCTTGGCATCACATCCTGCTTTGAGTCTGACCAATCAGCACAGAGAAAATCTGAAGCCCCACCCAACAGTTTTTCGGGGCAGATCTGAGCACCTACTAGGGGTGAACAGCCAGTGCACTATTTTATTCGAGTTCGGATTCGGGCTTTTAAAAAAAACTTCGGATTTGTATTTGGGAAGAAATTGGAAGTGGGCGTACTAGAGACTTCCACCGAGCTAGCTTTAGCTGTCGGCTGACGAGAACGGGAATAAAATAATTTAATCGTGCAGCTCTTCTAGACTT
This sequence comes from Trachurus japonicus, assembly GCF_045865225.1. Classification (NCBI taxonomy): domain Eukaryota; kingdom Metazoa; phylum Chordata; class Actinopteri; order Carangiformes; family Carangidae; genus Trachurus; species Trachurus japonicus. The sequence goes on along the minus strand of NC_140916.1, from coordinate 391,454 downwards.
TCTAAATGTAATCAGACTGAATGGATCAAACTCTGGTAGTGAAATTAGTTGTTTTGTTGAGTTGTGTCACTCGAAAAAATGTATCCACCGTTTTATAGCCGCTTCTTTTCCCGTTAAGCTGCATTAGCGCCACCTACTTTGTTGGAGTGTTGTTGGCTCAAAATACGCATCCAAACGTTTCTTTTTATTTAGGAACAAGCTCCCGAATAATGAGGAGAAACTTCAGATAGAAAAACTATTCTGGATCAAAACAGTATTTGTTTACATTCGGGTTTGGGTACACCCCATACCCTTATTATACGGCCTACACACCGAGCCACAGGCCTCTCTGCAACTTCATTTATATATATTATACATAAATGGTTCATTAGCATTTTACTATATCACATTAACTAACATGTAATTATTTATATATATATATATATATATAAAGCTATAAACAGACCTTCACAATAATTCTACTACGACTTCACTGTAATATGACTGTGATACTCTAATAAGCTCCTCTGTGATGTTACTGTTGCACTTTCTATTTTTGACACAGCACACACACACACAAACACACACACACACACACACGCACACACACACACAGATACACACAGTGTTTCTCCTCAGGACCGTTTTGTCCGAAGTGTCCGCTGGAACGTGACTCTGGTTCTGATGCCCACAGGCACTGAAGGAATCACATAAACACACACAGGCACACACACACAGACACACACAGAGCTGCTGAATATGGATATGATGTCTTCATTAGAGTAAAGAGGAGGCTGCTGCTCCACCTCAGCTTCACTCAAGGAATAAATAAACAGTGTTCAGAGTTCACTGTCAATAACTGTAAATATTCAACACTGTCAACTCTTAATAGTAGTTATCTGAGTCTCTAATGTAAATATGATGTCACATGTGTCATTTAGACTATGGCACATCGATCTATTTATCCATCATCTATTGTCAGGAGTGCGGGAAGCAGTTGGACCCAAACTGAAGTTTAATATCTTACGACAGGCAGGAAAACAAAACACCATGACAAACAAACTAATCAAAGCAGCAAGCAACATGAGAGGAGACAGGAAGGCAAAGAAAGCTGATTGGTGGAGACACACAAGGAGCAGAGCAGGGCTGACAAGGTGAAACCATAGACTGTATAAAGAATGGCCGTAGCACCGTGACGTCACCCATTGGTTTGGGGGAGTCTGTTTTGTGCCGCTACTACGGGGGTTTGAACCGCGCCATGTTGGATTCTACTTTCCATATTTGGAGCGGTGCGGCGGTTAGCTGGCCGAGGGCCCGCCCACTGGCCTCGTAGCAGCGGTCTCCGGACCTGTCACTCAACGTTTCCGCGCCCTAATTGGCCAGAATTTTAAACCTAATAACAGTAAAACGGTAGAGTTTTTTTAAAAAATCACTCCCCTTAGAGTGTGTGCGGGGGTAGAAACTATCGGTTGAGACCAAAAAAATAAAATGTACCAGGCTGTAAATATGTTTTTTTAAGCTGTAAAGTCGGCTATTTTAACATGGGGCTCAATTGGAGTTGCTCCCTTCTGACACCAGCCCCCAGAGGAAGCCGAGGGGGTTCAGTTTGTTGAACGCGGAAGTGACTTCACTTTTCAGACCCACAACTGTCCCCTTGGGTGAAACACAGGAGTGTGCAAGGAGAGTGTGGAGGGAAAACACAGGAAGTAACACTAGAACAAAATGCACAAGAACAGAACTACAAAATAAAACACTGGAATCTGGAGCCGGAAGGGCTTCCTACTGGACACTGGAATCAGGAGTCTGAAGGGCTTCCTGTTGGACACTAGAATCAGGAGTCTGAAGGGCTTCCTACTGGACACTGGAATCAGGAGCAGGAAGGGCTTCCTGTTGGACACTGGAATCAGGAGTCTGAAGGGCTTCCTGTTGGACACTGGAATCAGGAGTCTGAAGGGCTTCCTGTTGGACACTAGAATCAGGAGTCTGAAGGGCTTCCTACTGGACACTGGAATCAGGAGCAGGAAGGGCTTCCTGTTGGACACTGGAATCAGGAGTCTGAAGGGCTTCCTACTGGACACTGGAATCAGGAGTCTGAAGGGCTTCCTACTGGACACTGGAATCAGGAGTCTGAAGGGCTTCCTACTGGACACTGGAATCAGGAGCAGGAAGGGCTTCCTACTGGACAATGGAAACAGGAGCAGGAAGGGCTTCCTACTGGACACTGGAATCAGGAGCAGGAAGGGCTTCCTACTGGACACTGGAATCAGGAGCAGGAAGGGCTTCCTGTTGGACACTGGAATCAGGAGTCTGAAGGGCTTCCTGTTGGACACTGGAATTAGGAGTCTGAAGGGCTTCCTACTGGACAATGGAAACAGGAGCAGGAAGGGCTTCCTACTGGACACTGGAAACAGGAGCAGGAAGGGCTTCCTACTGGACACTGGAAACAGGAGCAGGAAGGGCTTCCTGTTGGACACTGGAATCAGGAGTCTGAAGGGCTTCCTGTTGGACACTGGAATCAGGAGCAGGAAGGGCTTCCTACTGGGCACTGGAAACAGGAGCAGGAAGGGCTTCCTGTTGGACAATGGAAACAGGAGAAGGAAGGGCTGCCTACTGGACACTGGAAACAGGAGCAGGAAGGGCTTCCTACTGTACACTGGAATCAGGAGCAGGAAGGGCTTCCTGTTGGACACTGGAATCAGGAGTCTGAAGGGCTTCCTGTTGGACACTGGAATTAGGAGTCTGAAGGGCTTCCTACTGGACAATGGAAACAGGAGCAGGAAGGGCTTCCTACTGGACACTGGAAACAGGAGCAGGAAGGGCTTCCTGTTGGACACTGGAATCAGGAGTCTGAAGGGCTTCCTGTTGGACACTGGAATCAGGAGCAGGAAGGGCTTCCTACTGGACACTGGAAACAGGAGCAGGAAGGGCTTCCTGTTGGACAATGGAAACAGGAGAAGGAAGGGCTTCCTACTGGACACTGGAAACAGGAGCAGGAAGGGCTTCCTACTGGACACTGGAAACAGGAGCAGGAAGGGCTTCCTACTGGACACTGGAAACAGGAGCAGGAAGGGCTTCCTACTGGACACTGGAATCAGGAGTCTGAAGGGCTTCCTGCTGGACACTGGAATCAGGAGTCTGAAGGGCTTCCTGTTGGACACTAGAAACAGGATCAGGAAGGGCTTCCTGTTGGACAATGGAAACAGGAGAAGGAAGGGCTGCCTACTGGACACTGGAAACAGGAGCAGGAAGGGCTTCCTACTGGACATTAGAAACAGGAGCAGGAAGGGCCTCCTACTGGACACTGGAAACAGGAGCAGGAAGGGCTTCCTACTGGACATTAGAATCAGGAGTCTGAAGGGCTTCCTGCTGGACACTGGAATCAGGAGTCTGAAGGGCTTCCTGTTGGACACTAGAAACAGGATCAGGAAGGGCTTCCTACTGGACATTAGAAACAGGAGCAGGAAGGGCTTCCTACTGGACACTAGAAACAGGATCAGGAAGGGCTTCCTACTGGACACTAGAAACAGGAGCAGGAAGGGCTTCCTACTGGACACTAGAAACAGGATCAGGAAGGGCTGCCTACTGGACACTGGAAACAGGAGCAGGAAGGGCTTCCTACTGGACACTAGAAACGGGATCAGGAAGGGCTTCCTACTGGACAATGGAAACAGGAGCAGGAAGGGCATCCTACTGGACACTGGAAACAGGAGCAGGAAGGGCTTCCTGTTGGACACTGGAATTAGGAGTCTGAAGGGCTTCCTACTGGACACTAGAAACAGGAGCAGGAAGGGCTTCCTACTGGACACTAGAAACAGGAGTCTGAAGGGCTTCCTGTTGGACAATGGAAACAGGAGCAGGAAGGGCTTCCTACTGAACACTAGAAACAGGAGTCTGAAGGGCTTCCTCATGAACTGTAACATCTCGCCATAGTGCACGAGCTACAAGCTATGTAGCGTGTTCAAACCAAGTTCCTGTTGGTTTAGCGTGTGAGCTACTGGCTGGTATTTACCAACAATGGTTTTCTTTATCTTAAGAAGTCGCTGCCTGCTGTTGATTGGATGCTGCTTCCCGGGCGAAGGCGTCTGTTATTTGTTGACTCGCCGACTGGTAAATAACCTAAAGAAATCTTAGCTAACTTGCTAGCTCTTCTTCTTCTCCTCTGGCAAAATACGACCGCATTGCATTGTGGTATATGGGAGTACATTGTAGTGTAGTGCTCACTTACATTTGCTGTGCATTGTGGGTATTTTATAGTCCACTATATACTATGCACTTTTAGTCCACACTTATTGCAGTTTGTTTCATTTCTGAAGACTAAAGTTGAATATCATTATAACTTCATAAACAATAATTATCTTCATAATTCTGCAGTAACTTCATGTTTTCAGTCTGTTTTTCTTGGTGTGTTTTCTCACACGAACAGACGACCGACATAAATAAACTAACTTCACCAACGATGAACGGGACGGTTTTCTTTTTATAACTCAGGAGAAAGTGGAAGTGAAAAGTGGAAATGCAAAGGAAACATGATGAATATTTAAACCATCATGACAGAGTCATCATGGCTCTTTATGTAAATCCAGAGGAAAAGTTCCACCGTGGTTATTTATAGTCACAGCAGGCTGTAATTGGCTCCGGTCGGTGTTTGGCCAGGGGGGGTCGGGGGGTCGGGGGTTCATCTGCAGGTTCATGGGTCTGATGGAAAAACCTTTTGCATTTCAATATGTGGAGTGAAACTGTGGAACAGACTAGCGGAGGAGCTCAGACAATGTCCAACCATCAGCAAATTCGGTAACACTTTACTTGAATAGTTATTCATCAGATTGACATAACACTGTCATAACCATGACATAACAGCTGTCATAAACATCAATGAATACTTATGACAGCTGTCGTTAAGTGTCATTCAATAAGTTATGTCACTTTTGATGCAAAGTTGACATTGTTTGAGATGTTTTTGTTATGAGAACTTGACGTAATTTTTAAAGTTTGGCCATTAGGTCTGCTATGACAGTTTAAATTGTCTTTATGTCAAGTTGTCAGAACAAAAACATCTCAAACAATGTCAACTTTGCATTAAAAGTGACATAACTTACCGAATGACACTTAACCACAGCTGTCATAAGTATTCATTGATGGTTATGACAGTGTTATGTCATGGTTATGACAGTGTTATGTCAATCTGATGAATACCTATTCAAGTAAAGTGTTACCGCAAATTCAAACAGCGGTACAAACAGAAGGTATTTACAAGGTACAGGGAGGAAGAGGGCTATGACAAACATTAAGGTTTTCACACTGCTGCCATACTTGTCACTTATTGTATTTATTTTGACACAAGCAGTCATGGTGTTGTTGTTTGTTGGTGATTGAAAAACAGGATATACAGGAAGTAAGATAACCTATAGTACTAGGTACTAGGTGGAGAAGGGGTAGGAATTAATAAGCTAATGCTTCTTCCTACTCCTTTTCAAACATACAAAGGTTTTTATCGACTAGTGCTTCAAGTCTAATATGTTATTCACATGTTTGAAATAAAGTATTCATTCATTCATTCAAAAACTGTGGCTACAGAGACTCGTCCTCCAGGAGGGAGAAGGACACGGAGGAAAGAAACAGTCAGTTTGGATTACTGGATCATTTCTCTAGGTTTCTGCAGCTCCTCCTCCTCCTGGTCTGCAGGGAACTCAGGAAAACTGCAGCTGTAAAACTCAACTCCAGTTTACATATTTTCGTTTCTCAAAATTACCATTTATTTTCTGTAGTGTTACCAGGTAAAACATGTCTATTTACCAGGTAAATAAGATGAAAGTGTGCTGTAAAAGAAAGCGTGGCTTCTTTCCACAGTATTACCAATTTCTTACTATGTAATTAAACCAAAACTGCAGCTGTAAAACTCAACTCCAGGCTGAAGTTTATCCTTGATCGCCAGCACAGAGTGGGGACGCGGTGTCTCTGGTTCAACAGCTTTTCTTTAAGGGATAGTTCACCCAAAATTGAAATTTCTCACTCATTATCTCCTCCCCCTCATGTGGACTATTAAGGGCTGGGAGAAGTTTCAGAGTCCTCCGTGGCTTCTCTGAGTTACAGGGGGTCTCGGCGTAGCAGTGCATGTCCATATGACGGTTGCAAATGGATACCAACTGTCTTCGTAACAAAAAGACACACCAAAAAACATCCAAATACCTCCATGCTGCTCGTATGTAATGTCCGTCTTGTGTTGAAGCCCTGAAATGCGAAATTGTCTTGAAAAAAATTAAATAAGTCTATATTTCAAGCTTGTTTGTAGCGGAAGCTTCTCGAAGCTCCTCTTCCCGGTTCGTCAAATTTGGATGAACTGGGAAGAGGAGCTTCGAGAAGTTTCCGCTACAAACAAGGTGGGTGAACTATCCCTTTAACTTGATTTCCAGGTTCGGTTCTGGGCAAAACACAGATCATGTGACGTGGGACGGATCATGAGTGAAAACAAAACCTTCCGACTGCAGTGACGTCTGCACCACATCAACCCTTTAGTGGTCGTTCACACATCAAGTCTGGATCAGTCAAAATAAAACTGATGAGTCTCAGGTAAAACGTTTTTTTGTGGGCGCTACCCACACGTTTAGTTGTGTTGCTCATTCCACCAACGCACAATCTCTAACAAGTTGTACCTCGCTGTAAACACTGCAAAAACTCAAAATCTTTCCAAGAATATTTGTCTTATTTCTTGTCAAAATGTCTCATTTATAGTCAAAACTAATCTCTTTCCACTTAAAATAAGACTCGTCACCTAAAAAATTACTTGTTTTTAGATCATTTTCACTTGTTTCAAACTAATTTTCACTTGAAATAAGTAGAAAAATCTGACAGTGAAAGCAAGTTTTTTTTGTGCTTGTAATAAGAAAGAAAAACTTGCTCCACTATCAGATTTTTCTACTTATTTCAAATGAAAATCTGCTTGAAAGAAGTAAAAAGTGTCTAAAAACAAGCTGCTTTTTAATGTGATGAGTCTTATTTTAAGTAGAATGAGATTGTTTTGACTAGAAATAAGACAAATATTCTTGGTAAGATATTTGAGTTTTTGCAGTGCAGCATCCGGTGACTAAAAACCTTAACCCAGTTTAAAACAACAGAGGGCTGGAAACCCTACATACATCTGGTATAAATCTGGATGAAAGTCAAGCTGTCCGACCTGACCTTACCTAGGTTGTGTTTCTGCTCAGGTGTGTTATGTCTTCAGCAGCATCAGAGGAGCTGCTGAACTGAACGCTCCGGTCTCTGCAGCTGAAGGTCAGTGTGTCCACAGACAGACAGACAGACAGACGGAGGCTCCGGGAAACGGCTGAACTCCAGTATGTTTCATATCAGAGCAGATAATCGATGTCGGCTATAGGAGCAGCAGCAGGAGGCCATCACACTCGGAGCGGAGGAGGAGGAGGAGGAGATAAAGAACTACAGGACGAGGCCACGGTAAATCTCAAGCTGTTATTTGATTTGTGAGGAGGAAAACTCACAATATTACTGTAGCTACAACATGGAGCAGCAGCCGTGGCCTTTACCTGGCGGAGCAGATCAGATTATAGCTCTTTTATATGAAATAGATTTCTCCAAATGGAATAAACACAGAGTTACAGCAGCGTCTGTCCATCTCACTGCAGCGTTTATATGACAAACTCCTCTCTAATCATAATCTGTCTCACTCTCTGCAGGCAGCTCCATGCTTTTCTCATTCTCTTGGTGGTTTTCATTCGGCCTCGATGAAACAGAGTGTAGAGACGACTGTGTAGGAAAGAGAGTTTCAAAACAAACCCACAGCTTTAATACCGTTTATTACAAGGGTCTGTTTTGATTTTATTCTGAAGTGATCCATGAGAAGATCACAAACAAAAACCATCTCAGTGTAGTTTTCCATCTCAGTTTCTCTCTGGAGCTCTAGAAACAACAGGTCGCTGTCAGCCAATCAGAAGAGAGGAAGAGAAGATTGGAGCCTCTCTTCTGATTGGCTGACTGTTTTCTAAAGCGATCCAATAAAAACACATCATGATTATTAACAACACGGGTGAGGGATTCATGCTTTATTTCAATGTATAGTTTTCTGTGTTTTATACCGTCATGTCATTTTGACTCTGCTCTATTTTATGATTTTTACACTGCAAAAACTCAAAATCTTACCAAGAATATTTGTCTTATTTCTAGTCAAAACAAATATCATTCTACTTAAAATAAGACTCATCACATTAAAAGCAGCTTGTTTTTAGACACTTTTTACTTCTTTCAAGCTGATTTTCACTTGAAATAAGTAGAAAAATCTGATAGTGGAGCAAGATTTTCTTTCTTATTACAAACACAAAAAACTTGCTGTCACTGGCAGATTTTTCTACTTATTTCAAGTGAAAATTAGTTTGAAACAAGTGAAAATGATCCAAAAACAAGTTCATTTTTATGTGATGAGTCTTATTTTAAGTGGAAAGAGATTAGTTTTGACTAGAAATGAGACATTTTGACAAGAAATAAGACAAATATTCTTGGTAAGAGTTTGAGTTTTTGCAGTGTACCTGTCTCCGCTGCAGCCTCACGTCTCCGTCCTGGGATGGATGGATGAGACGGATGAAGCAGGTTGCCATGGTGACGACCTGGTGAAGTGTTTACATCATCAGTACAGGTGTATAATTACACAGCGGGTGTCACGTCGAGGGTTAAAACACTGTGCACTAATGATGCATCGAATGAACTGATGATTACAAGAAGTCCAGTCTGACGCGAACACACACACACACACACACACACACACACACACAGTCGGTGATTAACAGCAGTGGCGCCGCCAGCCGGAATCCTGTACGCACTGTGCGTACAATTTTTTTCATAGGTGGAAAAAAAAAGAAGCAATTTTGTTTATTTTGAGCGGGTGTGATAAAGACGCTTGTTGTTTGTAACAGGCTAAACGTGCTGAGTTCATTGATTGTTAAACCAATCAGTGGAAGCCTAACGTAAAAGCCAGTGATTGTCGTTTACATCATGTCATCTGTCTCTTTTTGATTTCTGGCGCCTGTTTACACTACCGCTATGTGATGATTACGCCCGGTCCAGTATAGAAATGTCAAAAAGACAGTTGAGCCTTTTCCAGGCATTTAAAAAAAAAAAGAGAGATCCAAACCCACGATCACAAACACGCAGCAGAGCAGCGATAATGAAGGTCTCTCCTCTCTAGCTCCAAACTCACTCGTCTGCACCGCGATTATGGACTCATAAGTGCCGATTCCAGGTTGAGCCCCCACTGGGGGAGCCTCGGCCCATCAGCTGTGTGTCTGTGGGTATGTGTAACCCGTATGTGTGTAGCCTGTGTGTGTTAATCTCTCACGCGCTCTGTTAAGATGAATCAACACAAACCGCTGCAGAGCGCGAGCCTGGCACAGAGGTGCGCGCTCTGGCGCATCTGGCACAGTCGGTTAACGGCACCGAAAGGAAACTGGCTCCGCTCCGCGGCTATTTCGCGTCCGACGTCTATGTTAAGCACATGTTGTTATTGATATTGTAGCGTCCGACCCGACGTAACTACAACAACATAACACAAACTTATCTGACAGCTCTCACTTTTTCCTCTGCTCCTCCTCACTCACCTACACACACTGTCTTCCTCACACTCACCCCGGCCCCTCAGCTTCTCATCCAACCATACCCTACCTGCCCGTACACATTCACAGTCAGTCAGGAATCACACAACTTAAACAAGCAAACAATATTTTCAGTTGTGCAGTATATTATGACAAGTCCCATTGCTACGTGGCATGATGGGCACAGCGACCCTCCCTCCCCCCCCCTCCCCCCCGAAAAAAAAATTGTTGCAGCCTATTTGCCGTTTCTGTGCGTACATTGAAATTGAATCCTGGCGGCGCCACTGATTAACAGAAGACTTGAGTTGCATCGAGCAGCAATAACACCTGTGATTTGTCTTGTGATGACAGGTCATCATGATGAAGACTAAACACACTAAACTGTTTCATTACAGATGATAAACCTACAAAGTCTTTTATATTATTTAGTTACTTGGTCAATTTGAATATTCCTTTGTTTTAATCACTTGTGACGTATTTGTGATGTATTTTAATGTCTAGACCTTGTAATTGCATTTCAAGTTTCGGAGACACCCAACCTCTCACTTTCTCATGATATACTCAAACCCTTTTGTATTTTAAATTGCGTTGATTAGACTAGGACTGACCTTTCTTTGCAAGGAAACAAAAAAAGCTTGTCGGCCGACGAAGTCTCTGTTTCATTATTCACCAACAGCAAACGGCTAAAAACTTCCACAACATACTAAATAATATAAAATAACATAAATACCATATACACAGTATTTATGAAATCTATTTTCTAGTAACTACATTGAAGTTGTGTGTGTGTGTGTGTGTGTGTTTGTGGCCTGAGTGAGCTGCCAAGAGAAATGATTCAATCAGAACAATGGCGACCCTCTCATTAAAGACACGCGTAAAGACGTAAAACATACGACAAATTCAACAACTTCATCACTGCAAAAACTCTGTCTAGTCAAAACTAATCTCTTTCCACTTTAAATAAGACTCATCACCTAATATTTAACTTGTTTTGAGATAATTTTCATTTCTTTCAAACTAATTTTCACCTGAAATAAGTAGAAAAATCTTTGACAAGAAATAAAAACTTGCTCCACTATCAGATTTTTCTACTTATTTCAAGTGAAAATCTGCTTGAAAGAAGTAAAAAGTGTCTAAAAACAAGCTGCTTTTAATGTGATGAGTCTGATTTTAAGTCGAATGAGATTAGTTTTGACTAGAAATAAGACAAATATTCTTGGTAAGATGTTTGAGTTTTTGCAGTGTACAGCCCCCAGTTGAATTTGCCCGCAATCGTCCTCTAAACATCTGGACGGCGACATGAGGATCTTTGTTTCAGCAGCTCAGTCAACATGAAACATGCAACATGAGAGTCTGTTGTTTAACCAGGGAACAAACACACAGAGACAGGAAACACATCACAGAGGGAGAAGTCCTCCTCCTGGTCCTCATTTAGTCGTTTATCCCACATCCGTCCGTGTTTCCTGTGAGCGCTGAGCAGAGGGAACGGCCCAGAGAGCCGCTGAGCCGCTGAGCCGCTGCTTAATGAGCAGCAGTGTTACTGTTAATGTGACGACGTAGCGCTCTGCTCTGCTCTCAGTCTGGTGGCTTCTGGCGGCTGCTCTCTCCCAGGATAATTGGCCCGGTGGATGATGTTACGTGATGTCCGGATACTTTCAGCAGCTGTTTGTTTGGAGTTCAGAGGCAGAAACTGTTTCACTCATTTAAATTAGACCAAAAAGGCTGTCGTACAAGACGCACACAAACACAAACACACACACACACACACAGAGGCAGGAGACACAATAGCACAGGATGGTGTGTGTGTGTGGTGATTAGTAAACCACTGCTGGAAGGAAGTTAAGAACTTTGAAATTTGTGAATTTAGGAAAAACAAAACTGTAAAAGTGATTCAGACGGTCGCCTCGATCAGGTGGAAACCAGCTTTATTCACAATATATCACATATCATTTAGTGGAAGTAAGACCATTCAAACTTTTATCATTTTTATAGGATAAAACATATAGGTGTTCATCAGATTGACATAACAGCTGTCATAAACATCAATGAATACTTATGACAGCTGTGGTTAAGTGTCATTCGGTAAGTTATGTCACTTTTGATGCAAAGTTGACATTGTTAGAGATGTTTTTGTTATGAGAACTTGATCATTTTTAAAGTTTGTCCATTAGGTCTGCTATGACAGTTTAAATTGTCTTTATGTCAAGTTGTCAGAACAAAAACATCTCAAATAATGTCAACTTTGCATCAAAAGTGACATAACTTACCGAATGACACTTAACCACAGCTGTCATAAGTATTCATTGATGGTTATGACAGCTGTTATGTCAATCTTATGAATACCTATTCAAGTAAAGTGTTACCGGAAACGGTAGGAAAAACAAAACTGTAAAAGTGATCCAGACGTTAGCGTGCGGTGGATTTTCACGTGTCCTGACCCAGAGAGTCACTTCAAACCCAGAGAGGATGCTGGGAATCTGTCGCCTCGATCAGGTGGAAACCAGCTTTATTCACAATATATCACATATCATTCAGTGGAAGTAAGACGATTCAAACTTTTATTATTTTCATAGGATAAAACATATTTGTCTCGCAAGAGGGACTACAACGACATATGTTAAACTGAAGTGGCAGAGAGAGCTGGGTGTGAACATATCTGATGATGAATGGTCACATATTTGGAAAACATCATCACGTGTTTGGAGATTACATTGCTGGAAAAATGTAATTAGATTTTTTATAACACCCAAAATTAGGAATAAACATACTTCATTACCACAGCCATGTTGGAGAAGCTGTGGAGATGTAAATGTGAACCATTCACATGTGTTCTGGCTCTGTCCTAAAATCACCAAATTCTGGGAAGATGTTCATTTAGTTATAGGCAGAACTTTGGGTTATGATGTATCCAAGTCTTGTACATTATTATATCTTGGTGTCATTACGGAAAATGTTGCATTGAAAGATTATAGATACATATTGAAAATGATGTTAGTAGCCTGTAAAAAGGCAATTACAAGAAAATGGTACAAGACAGACCCACCGTCACAGGAAAATTGGTTGAAAGTTATGGACGAAATCCATATTATGGAACAACTGACTTATAAAATAAGGACTCAAGAGGATCAATACTGCCGGAAGTGGGAGAAATGGACTGAATACATAAAAACGACAGGACAAGGACCATCACATTGACATTGAAAAAGGATCAACCTGTAGAAGCATGGTGATCCAACATGTTCTTTTTCACATTTTTGTTTTTTTATTTGTTTCCCCCCCACCCCCTTCCCTCTTATATAATGTTTATGCACTGCTAAAGAAAAACAATAAAAAGAAAGTATAAAAAAAACTACATTTGTCTCTTCTCTGAGATTTGCAATCTGAAGCAGGTTGAAGGAGACTCATTCTGCCTCTTTTCCACAAATTAAAACAGTTCCCAGGTGTTTTAAAGACGTACCGTAAAGATCAAACATCACAGCCAGGGTGTAAAATTAACTTGTTACCTCATCGGCCATCGGCAATTCTCTCATTTTCGGGGCCGGAGGACAAGACAAAATGTTACACTGCAAAAACTCAAGATCTTTCCAAGAATATTTGTCTTATTTCTAGTCAAAATGTCTCATTTCTAGTCAAAACTAATCTCTTTCCACTTTAAATAAGACTCATCACCTATAAAAATTAATTTGTTTTTAGATCATTTTCACTTGTTTCAAGCATATTTTCACTTGAAATAAGTAGAAAAATCTGCCAGTGAAAGCAAGTTTGTTGTGCTTGTAATAAGAAAGAAAAACTTGCTCCACTGTCAGATTTTTCTACTTATTTCAAGTGAAAATCTGCTTGAAAGAAGTAAAAACTGTCTAAAAACAAGCTACTTTTAATGTGATGAGTCTTATTTTAAGTAGAATTAGATTTGTTTTGACTAGAAATGACATTTTGACTAGAAATAAGACAAATATTCTTGTTAAGATTTTGAGTTTTTGCAGTGTAAAGAGCGTCAGAAAGTGATATTTCATAATACGTCCCCTTTAAATCAAGTAGGTATCTTGAAAGCAGTGAGAGTCTGGTGTTTTAATTGTCTCCACAAAGGCGACAGTCGGAGCTGGAGGCTTCTTGTTCTCAGGTTGTCAGTCCATCTCTCCATCCCATAATCACAGACATACATCATGTCTCTGTATCTCTGACAGAACTGGGCACAAACATTCAGGGGGATTCAAGGACAAACTGATTCAATTTTGTGCATCAGACGGTCAAAGGTCGGGGATCCCTCTGACCTCACCATCACAACGTTTTGGCCTCGTGACAGAAACGTCTTCATCACACCTTCAGAGGTCAGAGTCTCTGCAACCTCACAAAACACTTCTCAGACACGACGGCAAATATGACAAATGGTCCAAAGTTTCAAACTTCCAGGGTCGGCCCCTGGTATAAACCCTCTATGCAGTTGTTTAGGGCCTCAGCCGTCAGGTGGGGCCACATGATCAGAAGGTACTGGGGTTCAATTCAAGTCATTTTAACACTGAGGTCGGCGCGCGCGTTTACGCGACGGTCTTGATATGTTTTTGTTTGTATTTCGGTCATTTTACGCCGTAGAAACGCGGTTTAACTGCTCCCGTGACCGAGGGACGGCTCTCCTCTTTCAAATACACCCGCCCTCGATGACCTACGTTATTCACAGCCAGGGTTTGAGAGCCAATAACAAATATTTTTGTTTGAAGAGGAAAAAAAGCTAATTTCTCATTTTAAAAATCTGATGAAGCTTTGAAGTCAATATTCAGCTTCTTTTATCTCACATTTAAGACATTTGGTGAAAATAGAATGCCAGAATGACAACATTTATGCTCAAAAGGCGATTTTACAAAATTTCATTTTAGACTTGTTTTCTACACTTATCTTTTACTGTATTCATATCCTATTTGAAGCACCAAAAGAGTTTGTTCTCATTACCGAAGGAGTGTTTTCACAAGGGATTTGAAATTTTTCAGAAAATTTGGCCTAAATTATTTATTTATACAGTGTTCTAGGACAAATTGGCCTCAGTGTACTTAGAGCGGAAGATTAAACATAAAACACTTGAGTATTGTTACATCTGTCTATCAAACATGTCTGTATTCAGTTTTAAGCAGTGTGTGTGATTTGGTGTTTGCGCTTAGAGTGGGCCACAAACAAAAATCTTGTTTAGGGCCACCAAAATGCTAGGGCCGGCCCTGCTAACTTCCTTTCCTTCGGCCTCATGTTCACGCCGTTCTGTCGTCAACAACTGAACTACACAGCTGGTAGATGATTGGCTGTTCACCTGTCACTCGTATCGTCCAGGGTTATGAGTTAAGCAATATTACCGGAGAGGGTTGTACTTTAACGAGGCTTGTACATCTCTGCATGACTCAATGAGAGCCTGAAATGTGCGGGGCGACTTTCTCGACTAAAAAACAGCCCAATTTCCAATCCTGGGTAAGAGATGATGCAAACTCCTGTCAATCATGTCAAATCTGGGATGTACTATTGTTTTTCTAGGGTTTTTTGGTTAGGGTAACAGGGTTGACATAAAATCAGGGGACACCGATAAATTGGTAAATATTTATAATAATTAATATATATTATTACCAAAAACACTGTTTTACAATGAGACCATACTTGAAACAATATGTAAATGTGAACATTTTAACATTTTGCCAACATTTTACAAATTAAAAGTCCTGTTGACGTACAACAACAGTGAGGGACAGGCCAAAAACCTCACCCTCATCAGCATAAAAGTCATTTTAATTGTTTTAAATTATATTTAATTGACTTTAATTTGATGTTATAGTAAGGAGAGAAGACATGGTAATGTTATATTTTTAAATTACATATTAATTTGTTGTTATCGTAATTTTATGACTGATTACTTCTTGGGGACGCAGAAGTTACTGATTTCATGGAATGACCCCCATACATTTACAGGGGACTTTCTTCATAGGAGAAGTATTCCTTTCCTACTTGTCCGTCTGTAAGGTACAAGTCGGTTATATACTGTAATTTCAGCCTCGTGGCTCAAAGCCTTGATGAGTTATTTTAAAAAAAGCATTAATTAAAGGTCAGATATGACCCTGAGCGGTGACCTTTGACACTTCTGAAGGTTGCAGCGGTCTGAAACTTTGCTCAGTGGATGCCCCTGACCCCCTGATACACATACTGTAAGTTCAGTCTCCTATCTGAAAGCGTTGATGAGTCATTCAAGAAAATGCATTACGAACGCAGGCCTTTAAGTTCACCTCACACCCTTATTGGTGACCTTTGACCTTTCTGAAGGTCGGACTGGTCTGAAACTTCTCACAATCAATGCCCCACACCTCCTGATAAACTTACTGTAATTTCAGCCTCCTGAGTGCTCGCCATCTCCACAAAAATGGACTGAACTGCCCGAAACTTGGCCTGTGGACTCGTGATGAGACCTGTCAGAGCCAAGTTTTGAGATAACTTGCACTACACTTTCTTTCTTGCACTAGAAAAAGTGAGAAAAGGAGAAAAAGGAAAGTGAGAGGACATGGGGAACTAAACACCAGGTCAGGCGAGAGCGCCGAAGCTGAGTCAATGTTGGATTCTATTAAGACCCTTAGACCCTTGGGAGAGCTAACTAGCTCTGCAGTGGTCACATCACGACGTGGCCAAAAGATCCCAGCAGAAGGCCCTCTGATGTGCAACATAGCCAAAAATCATGCCGAAATTCCAAGAGCAAGTCCTTTGACCTTGCCTGAGCTTGTGTGAGCTTTTTTCAAAGTGAAAGGCCAAGACCCTACCACAAGGCAAAGACAGACAGTGTTTGTGATTCATTTTAGGCTTCTCCTATGAAGAAGAAGCCTGTTCCAACTGGTCAGTTACAAAGTCTTTCTTTAATGTACAAATCAGTCACATCATGTTATGTTTGGGCTACTTCTCCTATAAAGAAAGTAGCCTGAAAATGTAAATTGGGCTATGGTACTTTCTTGAAACAGCCCAAATTTAACCGGTTCATTTTCTTTAAGTACTTGTCGGTCAGTTACAAAGACTGTAAAAGTTAGTCACATGGGTTCAGTTTGGGCTACTTCTAATGTAATTTTTATTCTATCGCTACCTTTTACTATTTTTTGTACCGTTGTGTCTGCACCTGACACCACGTCAAGTTCCTCGTGCTGTAAACTGACTTTTACTGCTCTTGGCAATAAAAATATTTATGATTCTGATTCTGATTCTGAACATAAAAAATAACATTGCATAATAATAATCATTCATTTGTTATTCTATAGATATTAAAGTCATTACATAACGTAATTTTATGTGTTCCCCCTTTATCTGGAAAAGTGTTGGATTACATGTTGGTAATACCGGTACCGATACCAATATGTTGGTAATGGGTACAACACTACCAGGTTCTGCTGTTCCTCCGGTTCAGGTTTAACCAGCAGTGAAAGGTGAGTTATTCATCTTATTATGACCCTTAACATAAAAAACTGTCTACAGAAAGGAAGAAGTAAAGCTCATCCTTCATTATTCTTCTGAGGAGCTCTAAAGGGCAGTGGCGAGGGAGGAATGATAACCTGTAAATCCACTAAAAATGTCCCAAGACTACAACAGGAAGTGGACTCAGGTCTCAGTAACTGGTCCTCAGAGCCGGTCGCCGGGCGGAAAAGACGCTCTGAGGAGCTGAGGCAAGGCAAGGCAATTTTATTTGTATAGCCCGTTTTTTACAAACAGTTTGTCTCAAAGGGCTTTACATCCCATCATAACAACATCCTCTGTCCTTAGACCCTCGTCAAATTTGACGAACCGGGAAGAGGAGCTTCGAGAAGCTTCCGCTACAAACAAGCTTAAAATATAGACTTATTTAATTTTTTTCTGGTCAATTTCTCATGTCGGGGCTTCAATACCAGAGGGACATTACATACGAGCAGCATGGAGGTATCTGGATGTTTTTTGGTGTGTCTTTTTGTTACGAAGACAGTTGGTATCCATTTGCAACCGTCATATGGACATGCACTGCTACGCCGAGACCCCCTGTAACTCAGAGAAGCCACGGAGGACTCTGAAACTTCTCCCAGCCCTTAGTCCACATGAGGGGGAGGAGATCATGAGTTAGGAAATTTCAATTTTGGGTGAACTATCCTTTTATTAAACTACAGTTGGTGAAGCTGTGTCCACTCTGTCTGCCTCCAACCAGGTGAAGCTGCAGAGCGTCTCCTCTCGCCAGCATCATCACATTGTAAATGTCCTCGTATAATCCACCCCCCCATCCTACACACACACACACACACACTCATCCTACACACACACACACACACACTCATCCAACCTCAACCTTGAGTTATGGCGTGGCCGCCGCTGGCAATCACATTAAGAGGCACATTTCTTCATATTCACACACACAGGGGACCGCGTTTAGCAATCTGCTTAATTTAGCCAGACTGATGAATTGTCCAGCTGCACTCTCAGCCTACCTCTCTCTACCCTCTCTCTCTCTCTCTCTCTCTCTGTCTTTACTCCCCCTCTCTCCCCCTCCCCCTCTCTCTCTCTCTTATCTTGTCCCTCGGCCCTCGCTCCCTCGCTCGTCTTCCCCGCCGTGCGTCAGCCGCTCGTCCTTGAGACGGCCGGCTGCTTCGCTGCTTCGCTCCACGCTCGGTTGAAATGTCAGACAGACAGTCAGAGTGACCTGCAGCTGTAGCTACCTGCACACACACACACACACACACACACACACACACACACACACACACACACACAGAGACACACACACACACACACACACACACTCCTCCCCACCGGCCAGAGGAGCCAGCTCAGGTGTGCAGCGTGAAACAGAGCGAATCCACAGCTCGACAGAAGCTGAACCGGACCAAACAGAACCAGCAGACTGAACCAATAATAACTGATGCTGCGTTCAAGACGACTCGGAAAGTCAGAAAAAAAAACTAAAGAGCTCCGAGTTGTAAAAAAAATGAATTGAACGGCGTCGAACTCTGAAATTACAGGTCGGGAACTCTGGTATCATATCAGAGCTCCGACTTTCTGACTTGACGTCACGACAACATCAAAACATGGCGTCATGCCCTCGTCTTTAACGGTTAGAATTTAGACATTAATTTGTTGAGGTTTGAGTGCATATTTTTGTGTATTATTGCAGTAGCCGATATGAAATACGTTTATATTAAGCTGTGATTGTTGTACGGTGTGAAATTGTGTTTCCTCATATGTGACGGAAATAAGGTTTAACTGTTGTCAAGACTGTAACATTATATGTGCACTCATCTGCAGCGTCTCCTCTCCTCCTAAATAAACATAATTGGTAACACTTTAGATTAGGGAACACATATTCCATTAACTAGGTGCTTATTAATATGCATATGTTTTCAGGTTTTCGCAGAGTTAAAGCAATATTTCAAATATTTCAACAACATACCTGCAAATGCTTGTTTCCATTGAAAGGTGTGTTTTTTTTTGCATGAGCTGTGATTCTCTTGCTGTAACAGAAGGAACTATTGTTGGTTATTCAACCTGCTTCTCCAGCAGCAGCAATTAGTTTTAATTACCAGTTATTTTAATAAAACTTTGGCGTGAGGTCCAATCATTCAACTCAGTCTGATAACTCAGGCGGTGTCACACAATAACACGTCCGACTGTGTGAATAACCAAACAATAGTTCCTTTCATTACAGTCACCAGACCAGACTTCACCAGAGTTACGGCTCATTCACAGAAAACCATTTCAATGGAAACACCTGACAATTGTTTACATTCTACTTCCGGGTAGAAAACCAGCTGTAATGTGAATGAGATCAATAGTAACCAACGAGAGTTTAGCTATATATCATATTTTTCACGCCCTATCACCGTTTAGACAAATCTGAAATGATTGAAGAAACATTACTATTTCTGTGTGTGTGTGTTTTGTGTTGCTATGTGTTGTATTTATTCAGTTTGGGGGAATCACAGTGTCTAGAAAGCATCAGTGGCTCAGCTGACACAGGGACAGCTAACGGTAGCTAAGCTAACGGTAGCTAAGCTAACGGTAGCTAAGCTAACAGCAGGACGTCAGCTGTTAAAACCCTCCCGTTGTGGGACACGACATGAAACTACTCCAGTTAGCTCAGTCATGTTGGAACTCAGATATCCGCTGGAGAAAATATTTGTTCATGGAGCGTTTATTGAGTCACTGAGTTATTAAAGTTAAACAGGTAGCTAACCGTTAGCCCGGCTAATCTATGATAACCATGACTAATTACAAAAATGTGCACACAGAAATAGTAATGTTTGTCCAATCATTGGTTTTATAAACTTTACAAACATCAGATTAGTCTAAACGGTGATATAGTGACATGAAAAAGTAGATAAATATAGTGAAACTCTCGTCAGTCACTATTGTTCTCATGCTGGTTTTCTACAAGGCGATTCATCCTATAGAAATTGTACTTTTTTGAAATGTGAGAAATAACCGTGGAAGAAAATGGATGGATGGATGGATGGAGAAATAAGACTTTTCAGAGATCAGAGATGTGTCAGTGAGTGTTGTGTTGACGGTGTGAGTGTTGTGGTGTTGGACCGACACGTGGGTGGTGAGCTGCTCCGTCACCGTGATGAGACGAGCTGCAGCTGCTGAGTTGCAGGTGGTGAAGCTGCTGATTAGCGGTGAGCAGCACCTGTCACCTGTCACCTGTCAGTCAACTGCTGCTGCATCAAACCACCGGCTGCTCTGATGATGATGCTGCATCAAACTGCTGCTCTGATGATGATGCTGCATCTCTCTGATGATGCTGCATCTCTCTGATGATGCTGCATCTATCTGAAGATGCTGCATCTCTCTGAAGATGCTGCATCTCTCTGATGATGCTGCATCTCTCTGAAGATGCTGCATCTCTCTGGACGCCTCCTCAGGACCAGGAGGTTCACTGTAAAATCTCAAAATCTTACCAAGAATATTTGTCTTATTTCTTGTCAAAATGTCTCATTTCTAGTCAAAACTAATCTCTTTCCACTTAAAATAAGACTGATCACCTATAAAAATTAACTTGTTTTTAGATCATTTTCACTTGTTTCAAACTAATTTTCAATTGAAATAAGTAGAAAAATCTGCCAGTCAAAGCAAATTTTTTGTGCTTGTAATAAGAAAGAAAAACTTGCTCCACTATCAGATTTTTCTATTTATTTCAAGTGAAAATCTGCTTGAAAGAAGTAAAAAGTGTCTAAAAACAAGCTGCTTTTTATGTATAACTATGTATGTATATGTACTTATTTTAGGTATAATGAGATTTGTTTTGACTAGAAATAAGACAAATATTCTTGGTAAGATATTGAGTTTTTGCAGTGTTAGAGAGGAGTCTTGACTGTTGCTGTTTCATCTCCTCATGCTGTTCACCGCAATGAAACATTTAACGCAAAAAGTTTGTCCACCTCTGGTTTAAAGTGTCTGTTAACGTGTTAAAACTGTTCATCAAGTGGAAGATGAAATGATCTCCAAAAGACATAAAGTTAAACATGAAACACTCTTTTCTTTCAATATTTTCATCAATATCAGTGTATTATTGTAGTTTTCTACAGTTTCAGAGTGAAAAGGGGAAACAAAGCAGCAGCAGCAACAGAATGGGAAACCCAGAGAACTTTGACCAAGGAATCAGACAAGAGATTTACTATTTACACACTGGGAGAGTTTCCCCTTTCCTTTTCTGTCAGCTTGAACATGGAAAAGATGGAAATGTGTCATCTTTAACTTTATGTCTTTTTGAGATCATTTCATCTTCCACTTGATGAACTGTTCACATTAACCCACACTTGGACTTGATTGATTGAAATTCTTTATTCAGTCGCATCACACAATAACATTATCGACACAAAACATTATCAACAAAATAGTGACTGAAAAGGCAGAAGCATGATGCTGATATTAATGCCTGTCCTACAAACCAAATTAAGCTACCCAGCATTTTTACCATATAAAACATAAAACACAAACATAAAACAACAACTAACAAACAAACAAGCTAATGAACAAACTAAACTAAACCAGAGGAAAAAACAAACAAACAAACAACAAAAAAACGGAACCAATAAGGTTACCAGTATTTAAATATATTGTAGTAAATATATTTCTAAATAGCAGAGAAAAAACAAAAAACAAACAAACAAAAAAACAAAACAAAAAAGTAAAGCTACCCAACATTGTTACAATATGAAAAACAAACAAACAAACAAGCAAGAAAACAAACAAACATAAAAGCAAAACTAAACCAGAAAAGGACCAGAACCAATAAGGTTACCAGTATTTAAATATATAGTGGTAAATACATTTTTAAATATCAGAGAAAACAAAAACAAAACAACAAAAACAAATAAACATTAACATTTGTAGCCTTCAAAAATTGCCCTGCATACCCTTTTTTTGTAAACCGAAAATGAACTGCACATTTCATTGGCACCATCTTGGTTATAGATGGTGCCAAATGTGCCCAAAATGGAGATTCCACCTGACTACTCTGCACTAAAACCTCTGTCATTCTGCTCTGCTTCACTTTATTAGCATATAGTGTGGAACAGGAAATGTTCAGATGTTTTACTAAGGTTTGCTACAGATTTTGAGCTGCAACTGCATCATTCCAAGGGGATTCTCAATCTAAAATTGTTTTTTTTTTTTTTTAGGCGGAAATGAAATCTGTGATTGTAGCTGTGTGCCAACCTCATTTACTCTGACCCAGAAACATATTTACTGAGACTTACACATCTGAACAAATCTTACAACTGTTCCCTTTATTGTGATACCAGGATTATTCAAATAGACCTTGTGATTGCAGAGATGTACTCTAATCATTATAGTATGTCATTTTCCTGCAGAATTCCAAAATAGAGGCTATTGTAGTTCACTTGACGGCTGCAATGTGGGAAAAGAAAAACTGTTCAGACAGAGGCAGCGACAGGCTGGAACAGTTCAGCCTCTGTAAATGGATTAAACATTATGGGATGTAAAAAGTCTCCCAGTCCAGCTGTCAGAGTGTCAGTGAGTCAGAAACCAAACACTGATGCAACACCGTGGTAAACACCAACTTGTCCAAACTCTGTCCCAACGCTGCAGAGTCGCACTGTTAACGGGAAATACTCATCAATACCAAATGTTTACCTTTATTTTAATGGGTTTTTGTTTTGTTTTGTTGTTTTATTTGATTAAAAATGACACGCTAGCATTTACATTCCTAACAATTCAGTGTTACTTCAGTTAAATGGACCACTATCTGAGCATTTACCTTTGTTTTTGTGCCGACAACGTTCCAACATCATCTTTTTGGGAAAGTAACGGTATTTAGGAATCTTTACAATGTATTAATTGTGGTGTTTAACCAAACATCTGGGGTGTTTAACCAAACATCTGGGGTGTTTAACCACACATCTGGGGTGTTTAACCACACATCTGGGGTGTTTAACCATACATCTGGGGTGTTTAACCACACATCTGGGGTGTTTAACCACACATCTGGGGTGTTTAACCATACATCTGGGGTGTTTAACCACACATCTGGGGTGTTTAACCATACATCTGTGGTGTTTAACCATACATCTGGGGTGTTTAACCCGACATCTGGGGTGTTTAACCATACATCTGGGGTGTTTAACCCTACATCTGGGGTGTTTAACCCGACATTTGGGGTGTTTAACCACACATCTGGGGTGTTTAACCATACATCTGGGGTGTTTAACCATACATCTGGGGTGTTTAACCCTACATCTGGGGTGTTTAACCATACATCTGGGGTGTTTAACCCTACATCTGGGGTGTTTAACCCGACATTTGGGGTGTTTAACCACACATCTGGGGTGTTTAACCACACATCTGGGGTGTTTAACCCGACATCTGGGGTGTTTAACCATACATCTGGGGTGTTTAACCATACATCTGGGGTGTTTAACCATACATCTGGGGTGTTTAACCCTACATCTGGGGTGTTTAACCATACATCTGGGGTGTTTAACCACACATCTGGGGTGTTTAACCAAACATCTGGGGTGTTTAACCACATCTGGGGTGTTTAACCATACATCTGGGGTGTTTAACCAAACATCTGGGGTGTTTAACCATACATCTGGGGTGTTTAACCAAACATCTGGGGTGTTTAACCACATCTGGGGTGTTTAACCGTACATCTGGGGTGTTTAACCATACATCTGGGGTGTTTAACCATACATCTGGGGTGTTTAACCAAACATCTGGGGTGTTTAACCAAACATCTGGGGTGTTTAACCAAACATCTGTGGTGTTTAACCAAACATCTGGGGTGTTTAACCAAACATCTGGGGTGTTTAACCAAACATCTGGGGCTTATTACATGTTTTACAAATCACTGCATCATGTTTCCATTCAAGTTTTACACGACAGCATCCCAACCTTTTATAAAACAGCACAACAAGTGAGAACGCAACGCAACGCAATGCCACTTTTGCGTTTTCTGTTCAGATCGTTTCCGTGTGAACGTATGTGATGCGTTTCAAATCTTTTAACCCCTTCCTGGCCAGTTGTTTTAGCTGCAAAAACACATGATTTCTCATACTATGTTTTTATTTTGTTTGTTTATCTTGTTTGTAGCAGAAGCTTCTCGAAGCTCCTCTTCCCGGTTCGTCCAAATTTGACGAAACGAACCGGTAAGAAGAGCTTCGAGAAGCTTCCGCTACAAAACAAGCTTGAAATATAGACTTATTTAATTTTTTTCAGGACAATTTTGCATTTCGGGGCTTCAATACAAGAGGGACATAACATACGAGCAGCATGGAGGTATTTGGATGTTTTTTGGTGTGTCTTTTTGTTATGAAGACAGTTGGTATCCATTAGCAACCGTCATATGGACATGCACTGCTACGCCGAGACCCCCTGTAACTCAGAGAAGCCACGGAGGACTCTGAAACTTCTCACAGCCCTTAGTCCACATGAGGGGGAGTAGGAGATAATGAGTGAATTGAATGAATTTCAGTTTTGGGTGATCTATCCCTTTAACATGCAGCAGACACAGGCAGCTGAAGGTAGATAATATCCTTCATGATACACGGCATCACCTTCACAGAACGACAGCGTGACCTTTACTTCCTGGTTAAATAAAGGTTATAATAATAAACTTCCAACCTTTAAACGGCACTGACACACTTTCCAAAGACTTCAACCCTGACACACTGCAAAAACTCAACATCTTTCCAAGAATATTTGTCTCATTTCTTGTCAAAATGTCTCATTTCTAGTCAAAACTAATCTCTTTCCACTTAAAATAAGACTCATCACCTAAAAATTAACTTGTTTCTAGATCATTTTCACTTGTTTCAAACTAATTTTCACTTGAAATAAGTAGAAAAATCTGCCAGTGAAAGCAAGTTTTTTGTGTTTGTAATAAGAAAGAAAAACTTGCTCCACTATCAGATTTTTCTACTTATTTCAAGTGAAAATCTGCTTGAAAGAAGTAAAAAGTGTCTAAAAACAAGCTGCTTTTTAATGTGATGAGTCTTATTTTAAGTAGAATGAGATTAGTTTTGACTAGAAATAAGACAAATATTCTTGGTAAGATGTTGAGTTTTTGCAGTGCAAACAAAACAAACCAAACCACCGTTTCCTCAGGTGAGAGCCGAGCCGAGCCGAGCCGAGCGACGCTCAGCGGGAACGCCGTTCATCCGTTCATCACATCAGTCAGAACCTCCATTGAGATTAATACCAACGGGGCCGCGAACACTTTCACTCCCGAAGAGAAAAATGCAGTTGTCAGTCGACCTAATTGCTCTCTCATGGTGCATGAGCTTCCCGCTGAGTTATTGAGAGACTCCGCCAGGAAAATCATGATCAACGAGCAGCGGGAGGGAGGCCGCCGTCGCACAACACACACACACACACACACACACTGAGAGGCGAGGAGTCGGTGCAGCATCAGAGTGACAGAAGCTGAAACACGTGTGGAAGCAAACGAGGGCAGACAGGTTGATTATTATTATTATTATTAATGTAATTCAGTGTAAATGAGATTGTTTTGTTTTGCTGCTGTTGTTGTCGACTGTAAATGATGTTTATTGTGGAGGAGAGGAGACGCTGCAGATGAGGTCACATATAATGTTACAGCCTTGATAACAGTTAAAACTTATTTCCGTCACATACGAGGAAACACAATTTCACACCATACAACAATCACAGCTTAATATAAACGTATTTCATACAGGCTACTGCAATACAATGCAAAAACTCAAAATCTTACCAAGAATATTTGCCTTATTTCTAGTCAAAACAAATCTCATTCTACTTAAAATAAGACTCATCACATTAAAAGTAGCTTGTTTTTAGACACTTTTTACTTCTTTCAAGCAGATTTTCAAAAATCTGATAGTGGAGCAAGTTTTTCTTTCTTATTACAAGCACAAAAAACTTGCTTTCACTGGTAGATTTTTCTACTTATTTCAAGTGAAAATTTGTTTGAAACAAATGAAAATGAATTAAAAACAAGTTCATTGTTAGGTGATGAATCTTATTTTAAGTGAAAAGAGTTTAGTTTTGACTAGAAATGAGACAAATATTCTTGGAAAGATTTTGAGTTTTTGCAGTGTAACACACAAAAATATGCATTAAAACCTCAACAAATAACTTAAATGTCTAAATTCTAACCGTTTAAGACGAGGGCCGCCATGTTTTGATGTTGTTGTGACGTCAAGTCAGAAAGTCAGAGCTCTGATATGATACCCGAGTTTCCCACCTGTAATTTCAGAGTTCCACACCGTTCAATTCATTTTTTACAACTCGGAGCTCGTTTTTTTTCCGACTTCCGAGTTGTCTTGAACGCAGCATAAGCATCCTGTTTTTGTGTTTGTGCATGTAAAAACCATTTCCCGATTTCAGAAATCGGGAAAAGTCCATATCCCGTTTTTGCTGCCTGGAGAACTCCGAGAGAAACCAGGATACTGGAGCGTGTAAACACCGTACCCCGATATCTGAAAGCTGCTCAGCCAGCTGACGTAACCGTTACCATAGATACGTTACTGACAAAATGGCGGCAACAACAAGAGCGTATTTCTGGAGTGACAAGGAGACTATTAAGTTTTAATATGTTTTCATGTGAGAAAGTAACTGTTTAGATCCAAATCTACGGCCAGTTGATCCAAACGACGGCTGTTTAGAAGTTTGCTCCGATGTTTTTCAGAGAAGTGAAGCTCTGCAGCGACCGGGACATCACAGAGACAGCAGCCGGTCTGCAGAGCTGCTCGGCCGGCCAACCTCCGTCCTCATCCCGGGGGAGAAAACCATCGCTAATTAACTTACCCGCAGGTTTTTAGAGGTTTACCACCGGCTGGTTACATTATTTCTAGGAGATAAATGTTGGTCTCAGTGATGAAATCTAACAGCTGTATCAGTAGCATTAGTTAGTGTGAATGTAAAGTGAAGCTTCCTGTGTGTATTGGACAGAAGAGCAGCGCTGCCTCGGGGCTCTGGAGCCTACGGACACAAACCACCACATTTACATCAAGAAATACATGTTTTACAATCAACACATCAGTCTGCATTAAGTTTACTTTTCTTTTTATTAAGTTAAATAACATTGTAAATAATTTGTACATTTTGTTGCGCTTCCTGTTGTAAACAAACATGAAACACGTATAAGACGCAGTAATCGGGATACTGGTGTTTATCATGTTTACGGGGAAACTGAATAACCAGTTTCTCTAAAATCATGTAAACACCGTACCCAGTCGTAAGAATTCACCAGATGGATTTACACCATTAAAGGTTTCAAAGTGAATTGCTTTGACTTTTGGGTCCATTTAAAAACAGAACAGTTATAGAGAAATGTCAATAAACTATACAAAGGCAAAATAAACATATTATCACAATGATTTATTTCTCATCAACTTTTATTTCAGGTGGTCACATTTCAGTCCTGTTTGCTTGTTTCTGTGGTGAGGAAAGGAACTTGTTCATTGTCTCTGTGTTATAAGCAGGGGCGAAAGTAAGCCGGTACGGTCCGGTAGCCTACTCAGTACCAGGGAGATCATGAGTAAGATTAAAAAACAAAAAAAAAAGATAAAGATAAAAGATAACAAGTAGCCTGAACAAATGTTATTTCACATGAATTCCCTGTGGTTTGAAATCATTTCTGTGAAATCGTCTTGGTAATTACCGCTACCTGTTCTGTCATTATAAAAGTAATGACTACATGACTTTCCGTTTGTGTTGAGGCATATTTACCATTTTAACTCTGTTTTAATTCATTGTTAAACCTCAGTGAAGCTTAAATACAAGTTTGATTATTTATTTATTTAATGATTATATAAAGTATAGCCTAAAGAATTTAGAAGCACATGTTTTTTCCTTCTTCTTAAATCGTGGTATTAAATAAGTATCAAGAATCGTGGAAATGTACTAGTATTGGTATCGGTAGGAGCTCCAGCCTTGATGGGATATGGTCTTATTATGGGTTATTATGGGGGTTGATACCTGACATTGCCCTGGGCCGGTGGTCAGAATGGTGGGGCCAGTGATTTATTGTCTACCCCTGACCCAGCCTTCCAAACGTGTAGCTACCACATGTTGTTCGTTGCAAAATGTCCCAATTAAAATCAGTAATAATAATGATAATGCAGAGAAACATAACTTTTGGTAATAGTAGCTACCGGCAAGAATTTAAAACTACTTTCACCCTTGGTTATAAGATTGACTATACTAAAGGTCATCAACTCTAAGTTATGCTAAGACCTAAACTGAGTGAATGTGAGCAGCAGCTCAGCTCCCAGACACCCAGACAGGAGTTTTAAATGCTGTATTCTGCATCCTGAGCAGTTCTAATCACCTGCTGTGTAAACTACTCATGGAAATCACTTGATACTGTATATTATTATTATTATTTGACCTACATAAAGAAGACTCTGTCCTCAGACCTTGGCCGTGTGGCCCCGAGCAGACTGGACAGATTAGCGGAGCGGCGACCTCGTGTCCCTCTAACAGCAGCCGGTCACGCTGCCATCTGCTTACAGGTGCACATATCAGGAACGTTTTGTGCAGCGAACAGGGAGGAAAAGCTTTAATCCCACAAGGGAGGGAGGGAACGGACACAAAACACACACTCACACACATTCAGACACACACAGAGAAATATATATATACCACTCAAACACAGCAGCAGCAGGGCTCGGGCGTATGGGCATCTACACTGAAGACTCTGTAGGGATGTCACAATTAGACTCTTGTTTTCTTTCACAGTACTACGATTATCACCATTATTATGCATTAAGTAATTAATTTCACAACACTATGAATGTGTAAAATCAAATACAGTCAAAATATAATTACATTACTCCTTGTTTACACGAAACATTTCAAGAATCTATTAATATATATGACCAATTATAAACTCCCCAGGAGAAATGTTTGAAATATTCAGGTCATAAATTGTCATCTATACCAAATGTTTGCCTTTATTTTAATGTTTTTTTGTTTTGTTTTGTTTTGTTTTGTTGTTTTTTTTAATTAAAAATGACATGCTAACATTTAAATTTTCTACCAATTCAATGTTAGGTTAGTTAAATGCATCCCAACCTTTTATAAAACAGCACAACAAGTGAGAACGCAACACAACGCCACTTTTGCGTTTTCTGTTCAGATCGTTTCCGTGTGAACCATAGACTGTAGTCAGAACGGCCGTAGCACCGTGACGTCACCCATTGGTTTGGGGGAGTCTGTTTTGTGTCTCTACTACGGGGGTTTGAACCGCGCCATGTTGGATTCTACTGCCATATTTGGAGCGGTGCGGCCGTTGGCCGGCCGAGAACCCGCCCACTGGCCTCGAAGCAGCGGTCTCCGGACCTGTCACTCAACGTTTCCGCGCCCTGATTGGCCAGAACTTTAAACCTAATAACAGTAAAACGGTAGAGTTTAAAAAAAATTCACCCCCCTCAGAGTGTGTGCGGGGGTAGAAACTATCGGTTGAGACCAAAAAAATAAAATGTACCAGGCTGTAAATATGTTTTTTTAAGCTGTAAAGTCGGTGATTTTAACATGGGGGTCTATGGAGAGTTGCTCCCTTCTGACACCAGCCCCCAGAGGAAGAAGAGGGGATTGCAGTTTCTTGAACGAGGAAGTGACTTCACTTCTCAGACCCACAACTGCCCCCTTGGTGTGAACGTATGTGAATCACTTTTGACATTTGGCATTTCAAATGTTTTAACCCCTTCCTGGTCAGTTGTTTTAGCTGCAAAAACACATGATTTCTCATACTATATTTTTTATTATTATTATTTTTATTTTTATTTTTTATCCCTGTCTATATTCTGAAGGTTTTTACGAGAGGAGATTGTTGATATATCAACAATATCTAACAGCAGCAGCAGCTGCAGGGCTCGGGCGTATGGGCATCTACACTGAAGACTCTGAATCACACACTCACTCAGAGAAACATGCACAAATACTTGATGTCTACACAAATGTATTCTCACACACACACACACACACACACACACACACACACACACACACACACACACACACACAAACACACAAACACACACAGGTAGTATCTGGTGGAGCAGGTAATTCCCACGGTGTCCTGGACCAGAACACAAGATGACCTCTAATTTAAAAACCCAACGCGCTGCCGTGATGTTAGACAGCATGAATAATGCATGAGGCCGCTCGGCTCGTTTTACTGCCGGGACGAGGACGCAATTACATTTCCCTCAGGTGCTGCTGGAGGGCTGGGGAGGGAAAGAAAGAAAGAAAAAATGCAAAGAAAGAAAGAAAGAAAGAAAGAAAGAAAGAAACAAAGAAAGAAAGATGCAAACATGCAAAGTAAGAAAAAAAAACAATCATTCTGGGTTTGGGTTCATTTTGGGTTCCAATATACACTGCAAAAACTCAAAATCTTTCAAGAATATTTGTCTTATTTCTAGTCAAAACTAATCTCTTTTCTCTTAAAATAAGACTCATCACATAAAAATTAACTTGTTTTGAGATAATTTTCATTTGTTTCAAACAAATTTTCACTTGAAATAAGTAGAAAAATCTGCCAGTGAAAGCAAGATTTTTGTGTTTGTAATAAGGAAGAAAAACTTGCTCCACTATCAGATTTTTCTACTTATTTCAAGTGAAAATCTGCTTGAAAGAAGTAAAAAGTGTCTAAAAACAAGCTGCTTTTTAATGTGATGAGTCTTATTTTAAGTAGAATGAGATTTGTTTTGACTAGAAATAAGACAAATATTCTTGGTAAGAAATTAGAGTTTTTGCAGTGTAATAAATAAATCACAGCAAACTAAGGTTATTATTATTATCAATGCCAGTAAAGTTAAAAAAGTAGGGAGGATAATAAATAAATGGATAAATAAAATGACCGGGAAGGAAAAAACAACAAAAAAAAACAAAAAAAAAACAAACACATTATTCTTCTTTGAAAAACCTCTGGTTTATCTATATCTGTGGATGTGGTGCTTTGTTTAGTGTCAGTTAGAGTAAGAGATCTCCATCTCTCTATCTACTGTATCTATCCCCCTCTTTCTTTCTTTCTTTCTTTCTTTCTTTCTTTCTTTCTTTCTTTCTTTCTTTCTTTCTTTCTTTCTTTCTTTCTACACCCTTTCTCTGTCTTGTTATCTATGTCTTTCTCTCTCTCTCTGTCTTTTTCTTTTTTCCTTTGTTTCTTTCTGTCTCTCTCTCTTTCTTTCTTTCTTTCTTTCTTTCTGTCTTTCTTTCTACCCCTCTCTCTCTGTCTCTTTCTTTCTTTCTTTCTTTCTTTCTACACCCTTTCTCTGTCTTGTTATCTATTTCTTTCTCTCTACCCCTCTCTCTGTCTTTTTCTTTTTTCCTTTGTTTCTTTCTGTCTCTCTTTCTTTCTTTCTTTCTACCCCTCTCTCCGTCTTTTCCTTTCTTTCTTTCTTTCTTTCTTTCTTTCTTTCTTTCTTTCTTTCTTTCTTTCTTTCTACCCCTCTCTCTCTGTCTTTTTCTTTCTTTCTTTCTTTCTTTCTTTCTTTCTTTCTTTCTTTCTTTCTACACCCTTTCTCTGTCTTGTTATCTATTTCTTTCTCTCTACCCCTCTCTCTGTCTTTTTCTTTTTTCCTTTGTTTCTTTCTGTCTCTCTTTCTTTCTTTCTACCCCTCTCTCCGTCTTTTCCTTTCTTTCTTTCTTTCTTTCTTTCTTTCTTTCTTTCTTTCTTTCTTTCTTTCTTTCTACCCCTCTCTCTCTGTCTGTCTCAGGTGCTGAAGGGCTGGGGAGGGAAAGAGAAAGAAAGAAAACAAATGCAAACATGCAGAGTAAGAAAAAACAAACAAACAATCATTATGGGATGTTGTGGTGTTGGTTTAGTGTCCGACTGGGGAACAGATCTGGATGCTGTTGTGTAGTAATTGTGCGGTTGTTTCCTTTACACAGCCCAGAGCTGCAGGGCCGTGTTCCCGCTCAGCTTGATAAGGAGTTAATTAAAAACAGATTGGACTTTTTGTTGTTGTTGTTGTTGTTGTTGTTGTGACCTTTACAGCTTAAATGTTTTGCTGCTTGTTTGGAAAACAGTGAAAAATTGTGTGTTTGGCCTTTTAAAAAAGAAAAGAAAAAAAAAAGCTTTCAGCTCACATTACTTCATCTGATTAGAAAACAAAAAGAGATAAGTTCAAATTGTCGTCCATTTTTATAGCACCTTAAATATCAGTTATAGTTATACACATGTTCTGTTTCAACATTGTGAGTGTGAAACTGAAACTGACCTGAGAGCAGCTGATGTTTCCCTCAGAAACAGCTGAACGTCAGAGTCAGAGACTTCAGCACCACGGACAGAGACACGAGTCCATCAGCAGCACAGAGGATGGAGAACAAACTGGAGTCTCTAGACATGAGCCATAAAGATAAGATGAGATGAGAGAAGAGAAGAGAAGAGAAGAGAAGAGAAGAGAAGAGAAGAGAAGAGAAGAGAAGAGAAGAGAAGAGAAGAGAAGAGAAGAGGATAAAGTCTCCAAGGAGAAGACATCCAGCCACTACAGTTACACTAACATACCATTAACAGGAGGACTACAGTCTGAAACACTGGCACCTTTACATTTTATTATGTTCATTAATGTGCATTGTCCTCCTTAAATAAATAGTCAAGTCAAGTCAAGTCAGCATTTATTTGTATAGCACGTTTAAAACGACAGCAGTCAACCAAAGTGCTGCACATAGGAGGGTAGACAGTTAGATAAAACAATAATAAGTTAGTGCAGCAGCAACAATAATAGGTTAGTAACATCAGAAGCAGCTAATACAATAGATGTAAAACCAAGTACGACAAAGTAAACAGTGCAGGTAATCATGAGGCAGATAAAAAGATAGAAAGGAGAGAAAAACCCACAGGGTAAACATAAAATCAGGCTGAATGATACGCCAGGTGGAAAAGGTGGGTTTTTAAGGACGATTTAAAAGTCTCCAGGGACTGAGAGGACCGGATGTGGAGGGGGAGGCTGTTCCAGAGCCTGGGGGCGGCGGCTGCGAAGGCTCTGTCGCCACGAGACTTAAGTCTGGTTTTTGGCACCACCAGGAGTAGCTGGTCAGACGACCTTAGGGTTCTGGTTGGGGTGTGGCGCACAAGGAGCTCGGAGAGGTACAGTGGGCCAGACTGTTAAGGGCTTTAAAAACAATTAAAAGAAGTTTAAAATCGATACGAAGACGGACCGGGAGCCAGTGGAGGGAAGCTAAGACTGGCGTGATGTGGTCTCGAAGACGTAGCTGGAAGAAGCTAGCTTTAACGACAGCACTGATCTGTTTGGCTAGTTTGAATTGGCTGTCGAAGACTACACCAAGATTCTTAACAGCAGATTTAATTTTAGGGTTCAAGGGACTCAAGAAATCTGCAGAGCTATCAGGGGACATGTTGCCTCCGAACAAAATAACCTCTGTCTTGGACTCATTGAGATTTAAAAAGTTTGAGCTCATCCAAGACTTGACGTCACTCAGACAGTCAAGTAGGGGTTGCAAAGCGTCCTTGCTGAAGGAGCTAAGGGGAAAATAAATCTGGACGTCATCTGCAAAACAGTGGAAGGGGATCTTGTGCTTCCTGAAAATGTCCCCTAATGGCAGCATATACAACAGAAAAAGAACAGGGCCCAAAATGGACCCTTGGGGGACACCACGGGTCAGTGGGGCTGAGGGAGAAGAAAAGTGACCTGATTTCACAGAAAAAGTCCGGTTGGTCAGATAGGACTTGAACCAGCTAAGGGCGGAGCCTGTAATGCCCACGGACTGCTCAAGGCGATGTAAAAGGATTGTGTGGTCGACTGTATCGAAGGCGGCTGACAGGTCTAAAAGTACCAGAATGGCAGAGGTACCTGAATCTGCCGCTAAAATCAAATCATTAAAAACTCGCAGCAGGGCAGTTTCAGTACTGTGTTTAGGTTTGAAGCCAGACTGAAATTTTTCATGAATGTTGTGCTGAGTTAAAAAAGACTGAAGTTGATCATATACTGCTCTCTCTAAGACCTTGGATAAATAGGGGAGCTGAGATATGGGCCTATAGTTGGAAAGGGTGGAGGGATCCAGATTTTTCTTTTTGATTAGGGGTTTGACCACGGCATGCTTAAAGGCCAGGGGGACACAGCCTGATCCAAGGCTGGTGTTTATCAGCAGTCGAATACTGTCACCAACCGAATCAAAAACTTCCCTGAGAAGATTGGGGGGTATAGTGTCTGAGGGGGATCTAGTAGGCCGTAGATGAAAAACAACATCTGAAAGTTGGGCGAGGGACAGGGGCTCAAAATGGTCAAGCGTAGCAGAGCAGAGGGTGGGAAAGTCTAGGCTGGGCCTGGCACAGGACTGGGTGGGTGCGAGGGCTGAGGCGTTGGGGAAGGCGTTGGCACAAGGGAAGGGACATCACAAGGGTTGATAAGGGAGTTAAGAACATTAAACAAAACTTGGGGCTTGTGGCTGTTGTTGGAGACTATGGCAGAGAAGTAGGCCGCTTTGGCAGTTTTGACCGCTCTCTGGTAGTCAAACAGGCAACAACGGAGAGTCTGTCGAGAGACAAGGAGCCCGTCTTTTTTCAATTTTCTTTCAGCGCGCCTACATGCGCGCCTGAGGGCGCGAGTCTCTTCGTTTAACCATGGCTGACTAGATGGTTTGGTGCGCTTTAATCTGAGAGGGGCGACAGAGTCCAAGATCTCAGAGCAAGTGGAGTTAAAAAGGAGCAATATGTCATCAGCATTAAGAAGGCAATTATTGTCCAGCGCATATAATGGAGAGTCAATAAAAGCGGCAGAAAACTGTAGCAGTCATAGGAGTGATAGCACGCCAGTAGGTTTGTCCGCCGAGCCTGGCAGCAATAGAGTAAACAGCACAGGCAGGTGATCGGACAAACATGCTGTTACACAGATTTCATTTACGGATACAGACAAGCCTTAGGACAGGACAAGATCTAGTGTGTGCCCCTTTTCATGAGTAGCATCAGTTATGTGCTGGGTAAGATCAAAAGAGTTGATCAGGTTTAAAAACTCCCTGCTTAGGGGGCGGGACTCGCAACATACATGGATGTTGAAATCACCAGAAATTAAAATATGATCATATTTCACTGCGATCCCAGACAGGAAGTCAGCAAAGTCATTTATAAAGTTTTTGCTATATTTCGGTGGACGATACACAGTGACACACAGCACAGGAGGTGACATATTGATCTCGAAGAGCTGCAGCTCAAAGCTGGAATAGCTTAGCGCGGGCTGCGGCAATAAAATAAAATTAAAAAGAACATACAGTATATAATAATCTTTTGCTTCATGTAACAACACTGGAAGTTATTTCTCTAATAGATGTTTATGTCACATTTCAAAATGGCCGATGATGTAGTCAGTCTAGTTCACTTTACTGAAGGAAACACATAGATGATGTTAGGATGACATGTTGATGACAGAGGGATCAACAGTTAACGTTGATACGAGGGAGCTAGGACAGTGTGTGTGTGTGTGTGTGTGTGTGTGTGTGTGTGTGTGTGTGTGTGTGTGTGTGTGTGTGTGTGTGTGTGTGTGTGTGTGTGTGTGTGTGTGTGGATGGGTATAAATAATGACAGATGACAGAAGAACGTGAAGCGACCTTTGACCTTGTCAGAGTCGGAGCGGCGGCCTCGGGGCTGCATGCAAAACCTGTCGGTGACGGCAAACACGGAAACACGAGTCCACGTAACACACACGTACAACACACACACAACAAACACACACAACATGAGTGATGTAAACATGAATCTATATAAATCCTGACGATCTGCTTCATGATGGAAAGTGACACAAGATGAAAAAACACGTTTATTATTTCATGTCATCAGAAGAATAAAAGTATAATGAGTGGATTTCTCCCCTCGGGCTCTTTTTCTTTTTCTTTCAATTAACTTTATTGAAACAGGGTTGTACATACAAACAATTGTACACAGAACAGCAGACAGGTGCATGTGACCAAATATTAGGGAGGCAGGCATCATTTCATGGAGTCTGTGAAGATCAGAACCACGTGAGTAAAGTGGTTTAACATTTACGACCAAAAAAATCATTTTTCACTCTCAAGAGTGAATTTTGTCGATCATAAGTTTCATGAGAATTGTGTTTAGACCAAAAGAGATGATTGTAAATGTGTTTTATACATGGGTTGTGGTATCTATGAGCTACAACATGAGGTAGTAAACCTAGCATGAAACTGCACCATTTTAGCTGTGAGAGCAATAAACCCAAGCTAAGGTAGCTGTGGGGTAAGTTGAGCCACCTATCCTATACACTTAGTGAATATATTTTGGCTGTATATGTCCAAATGATTAAATCAAGATTCTGTATGTTTGTGATTACAGTAAGTATGTTCCTATAAACAGGAAAAGTTGTTTATAGTGAGGCCAAACTTTACTTTCAAAGAAAAATCTCTGGGATTCTTCCCAAGATGCAACGTAATTACAAAACTCCCCAAACCTCAGTGAGTTGGTGGCTCAGCAGGAAGTCCCTGCAGTTTGTGTTCACCTGTAAGTTGAGTCTCTTTACATTTAAAATAAGACTCATCACCTAAAAATGAACTTGTTTTTAGATCATTTTCACTTGTTTCAAAGTAATTTTCAATTGAAATAAGTAGAAAAATCTGCCAGTGAAAGCAAGTTTGTTGTGCTTGTTGTAAGAAAGAAAAACTTGCTCCACTATCAGATTTTTCTACTTATTTCCAGTGAAAATCTGCTTGAAAGAAGTAAAAAGTGTCTAAAAACAAGCTGCTTTTAATGTGATGAGTCTGATTTTAAGTAGAATGAGATTTGTTTTGACTAGAAATAAGACAAATTTTCTTGGTGCAGTGTACAACACTACTCCGCGGTGCGTTCACTGTCCTGTGTGTGTCTGCACCGCGGCCTCTGTGTGTTTACATCACTTCATTCTGCTGTGAACAGAAGGTGAAGAGGGAAATAAATAAATAAAAACATGGAGGTGCAGATGGCGACAACAAGGTGTGAGGCTGTCACAGCTCAGAGGAGACGACGTGAAGCTGCTCACAGCTCACAATCAATAACAACATTATACTGTATTATATCTGACGGTCAGATCTGAGTGTTGTAGATACCAGAGACCGGTCCTGAGTCTGGATGTTTCCTCTTTTTGCTTTAACATCATATCGTATTATGTTCTTCTTTGTCTGTGTGCCCTTTTTTGGAACTGAAGGAAAGTGTGAATCGGTGCTCTGCTTCATAGATTCATGTTTTGCTTGGAAGTAAACGGATCGAAGGCAGATGTTATGAGAAAGATAGACGCACACACATTTATAGATATATAAAGATGTTGCATTAGGTGTTTAGTAACAGTAATAGATTAGATAATGAGTGACCCTTGTGAAATGCACCCTAGGAGAATGTGTTTCTTGTTATTCACATTTTTCCTGTGAGAGCCGTGTCCAAGTTTATGTTAGAATGAATGTAAGGTCGTAAAACTCTATAGGCTAGATCCTGTCTCATGTTCATAGACATAAAACATGAACTGCATATGTTACATGTAAATAGTTACAGGAATTGTTTAGATTAACAGATACATGGATTGTTTATGTTAATGTCGAACAGTTAATGCCTATTATGGTATAAGCTATATCCTTGTGTTGGGAGAAGGTGGAGTTTTGGACTTAGAAAGCAGATATAAGGTCGTGGTTTTGAGCCGTAGAGAGAGAGATCTCACATTGGCACCAGAGATGCTCCAGGATTCGGCATTTTTTGTTAATAAACTCTTTTTGAATTACAAGTGAAGACGTGTCGGCGGTGATCCCTTCTTTTCATCAACACATCAATATACCACACATCTTTTCCGGTTTGGTCTGGGGTTAGATGATCTTGACCACAACAGGAGATCGATCCAGGAGTGAACGTTCAGCTGCTTCTTCTCCACTTCACAACACAAAGAAGAAGAAGAAGAAGAAGAAGAAGAAGAAGAAGAAGAAGGTGTGTTTTGTTTTTTTGTCATTTAAGTTTTTATTCAATATTTTATGCCAACATCATACAAAAGACATCGGACTTCAACACAAACATCACCATAGTAAACAAAAATATACAGAAAAAAGAAAAAGAAGAGAGAGAAAAAACAAAACAAAAACAACAAAAACACAAATCACAGCCCGTAAACAGCGCAGCACATCTCCCAGCACTAAACACCAGGCTCACCGGAAAAAAATATATACAGTACCAGTGGCGCCGCCAGCAGGAATCCTGTACGCACTGTGCGTACAATTTTTTTCATAGGTGAAAAAAAAGAAGCAATTTTGTTTATTTTGAGGGGGTGTGATAAAGACGCTTGTTGTTTGTAACAGGCTAAACGTGCTCAGTTCAGTGATTGTTAAACCAATCACTGAAGCCTAACGTAAAAGCCAGAGATTGTCGTTTACGTCATGTCATCTGTCTCTTTTTGATTTCTGGCGCCTATTAAACTACCGCTAGTGATGATTACGCCCGGTCCAGTATAGAAATGTCAAAAAGACAGTTGAGCCTTTTCCAGGCATTTGAAAAACGAGATCCAAACCCACGATCACAAACACGCAGCAGAGCAGCGATAATGAAGGTCTCTCCTCTCTAGCTCCAAACTCACTCGTCTGCACCGCGATTATGGACTCATAGGCGCCGATTCCAGGTTGAGCCCCCACTGGGGGGGGGGGGCCTCGGCCCATCAGCTGTGTGTCTGTGGGTATGTGTAGCCCGTATGTGTGTGTAGCCTGTGTGAATGTGTGTGTTAATCTCTCACGCGCTCTGTTAAGATGAACAAACACAAACCGCTGCAGAGCGCGAGCCTGGCACAGAGGTGGCGCTCTGGCGCATCTGGCACAGTCGGTTAACGGCACCGAAAGGAAACTGGCTCCGCTCCACGACTATTTCGCGTCCGACGTCTATAAGCACACGTTGTTATTGATATTGTAGCGTCCGACCCGACGTAACTACAACAACATAACACAAACTTATCTGACAGCTCTCACTTCTTCCTCTGCTCCTCCTCACACACACACACACACACACACACACAGGTCTTCCTCACACTCACCCCGGCCCCTCAGTGTCTCATCCATCCATACCCTACCTGCCCGTACACATTCACAGTCAGTCAGAAATCACAAACATCATAACAACAACAACATTACTGCGGGGTCGCAACAATATTTTCAGTTGTGCAGTATATTAATGAGCGACATGTCCCAGTGCTACGTGGCATGATAAGCACAGCGACCCCTTGTTGTAGCCTATTTGCCGTTTCTGTGCGTACATTGAAATTGAATCCTGGCGGCACCACTGTACAGTACATATATAGTATATGATAATATACAAGTGGTCAACCCCTCATAGGATTCAGGCACCTATTCCCCTCTTATATATTCTGACTCTTCCAGTGGCGAAGATGTGTGTTCATGTGTTTCAATGTATTTGTTTTTCTTTTATTTCTTTACCTGACATTGTATCATTGTATCTTTTTGCGGAAGGACCCCCTCGAAAATGAGATGATTTATCTCAAGGGGCGATCCTGAATAAATAAATTCAAATAAAAAAAATCAAGAATGATCCTAGCTGCAGTAATGAAGCCTGTTACTGCTAAACCAAATTCTGCTTTTGACATTCCCGGTGGTGACCTTGACTTATCCCCCAGTAGACAGAGTTGGGGGGATTCAGGTAGAGTTTTTCCAGCCATTCTGCCAATTTTCCTATAACTTTTTTTTTCCCAGAAAGGGAAAGTCAAAGAGCACTCCCACAGTAAGTGTAAAAAGGTTCCTTCCTGAGAATTACACTTCCAAGGTGTGTGTGTTTTGTTGTGGGACAGCGAGCAGCGTCCAGAGCAGAGCGGAGCATCAGATTGATCTCAGGTCAGATCAGTTTGTCTTCAACCAGCTGACGTCTGCTGACGCTCGCAAACAACCATCGATCAGAACATGCAGCTGCTGACCTCAGGTTTAACACGCTGATGGCTCTGAGTGTGTGTGTGTGTGTGTGTGTGTGTGTGTGTGTGTGTGTGTGTGTGTGTGTGTGTGTGTGTGTGTGTCTGTGTGTGTCAGATCTTCCTCCACTTATCTCTCTAACCTGCAGAACAAAAAAAAAACACAGTTTAGAAGAACGTACAGTTCATATTAAAGGGACAAGGAGGAGTTTTGTTAAAGCAAAGTGTTTCCACACTACATTTATGAGCCTCCGCACCGTGAAATTCTTTGACCGGGTCAAGACAGACTCATGTTTTCATTCATCAAGAATTAAAGTCAGAGGTTGGAAGACGATCACATACCGTCGTAGTTCCCACCATAAACGGAGATTCATACGGCGGCGTTATTCTCATGACTCGCCACGAAACCGAAAGTAAAGAAACGCTGGTCGGCTCGCCCAGCATTTCCACCACCACTAATAATAACAAAATAACCATAGAGACAAAACCATAGATTTATCTAAAATGGACCATTAACAAGTGGTGACGGAGATTCATCCACATTAATATCAGACTTTTTATAACCAAATAGAAACTCCTCGTTGTCCCTTTAAAATAAGACTCATCACATAAAAAAGCAGCTTGTTTTTAGACACTTTTTATTTCTTTCAAGCAGATTTTCACTTGAAATAAGTAGAAAAATCTGATAGTGGAGCAAGTTTTTCTTCCTTTATTACAAGCACAAAAAAAAACTTGCTTTCACTGGCAGATTTTTCTACTTATTTCAAGTGAAAATTTTGTTTGGAACAAATAAAAATGTACTAAAAACAAGTTCATTTTTAGGTGATGAGTCTTATTTTAAGTGGAAAGAGATTAGTTTTGACTAGAAATGAGACATTTTGACAAGAAATACAACAAATATTATTGGAAAGATTTTCAGTTTTTGCAGGGAAACGCTGGTCGGCTCGCCCAGCATTTCCACCACCACTAATAATAACAAAATAACCATAGAGACAAAACCATAGATTTATCTAAAATGGACCATTAACAAGTGGTAACGGAGATTCATCCACATTAATATGAGGGTTGAAGAGCGATGAAGAGTTCAGACTGAACTCAGATCAGAGTTTAATCCTCTGAGCAGATGCAACAGGACCGACTATTGATTATTGACAGGAACTAATTTAATCAAGTTTTATCAAATCTGTTCATATGTGTCACGTTTTGGCACAGATTTACACTGTAAAAAATCATCCAGTATCTGCTTCACTAATCTCATTCTACTTAAAATAAGATTCATCACATTAAAAGCAGCTTGTTTTTAGACACTTTTTACTTCTTTCAAGCAGATTTTCACTTGAAATAAGTAGAAAAATCTGATAGTGGAGCAAGTTTTTCTTTCTTATTACAAACACGAAAAACTTGCTTTAACTGGCAGATTTTTCTACTTATTTCAAGTGAAAATTAGTTTGAAACAAATGAAAATGATCTAAAAACAAGTTCATTTTTAGATGATGAGTCTTATTTTAAGTGGAAAGAGATTAGTTTTGACTAGAAATGAGACATTTTGACAAGAAATACGACAAATATTATTGGAAAGATTTTGAGTTTTTGCAGTGCACACTGTAAAAAATCATCCTATATCAGCTTCTAGATAAAAAAAACTTGATTTAACTTGATGTAGATCCTCCTCCTCCTCCTCCTCCTCCTCCTCCTCCTCTTCCTCCTCCTCCTCCTCTTCCTCCTCCTCCTCTCTCCATGTCTCTAATTGTTCCATTACTTCTGCTTTTCTGGGTCAAACCTGTTTTTCTCTTCAGTTTAAGTAACATCTGCATCGAGCCGCTGAAGACATGTGGAGTTTATGAAAGCAGAAATGATTCTCCCTCCTCCTCCTCCTCTTCCTCCTCTTCCTCCTCCTCTTGTCTCTCCCTCCATCTCTGTTTCTCTCGTCCTCTCTCTCCTCTGTATTGTCCAGCTGCACCGCCGCAGGGAGAGAGAACAGATGCAGCCGCACAGAGGAGGAGGAGGAGGAGGAGGAGGAGGAGGAGGAAGAGGAAGTGGAAGAGGTGGAGAAAGTTAAAGGGATATTCCGGCGTAAGTTTAACCCATGGTCCAACGCACCGTTACACCGAGTTAGACCCCCCCCCCTCGAGAGATGAAGTCTGCTAACCGCTAGCTTCTCTAGTTGTAGCAACTTTAGCAATGACCGCACCATAACAAACAGCGCAGTCTATTGATCCACTATCCACCGATCAAAAAGCCACTTATAGCCACAAATAATGCTCACACACTAAAAACAGCTGGGTTAAAAATTAACCCAATTTTAACCCAACTGCTGGTTCAAATAAGGACGAACCCCTTTTTTGGGTTATTTGGGTTAATCTTTTTGACCCAACTTTTGGGTTGAATATTCAACCCAAGAGTTGGGTTATGCTAACTACAACGTTGGGTTATTTTTAACCCAACTATGGGGTCGTGTATAAAGCACTTGCTCGACCTAATAGTTGGGTTAAAAATAACCCAATGTTGTAGTGCGTGGACAGCATTTTTCAAATGAACCGGCCGGTTAAGTCACAGAATTACCCAACCCAACCCAACAAATGGGTTACTCACTGAAAAATAACCCAATTACTTGCACAACCCAGGAATTGGGTTAAATTCATAGCCCTATAACCCTGAAAATGGGTTAAACTCTGGAAAAACAACACAAAATAACTCAGAAATTGGGTTACAGAGATAACCCAACATTTTTTAGTGTGCAGAACAGCACCAAACGTCATCAAC
This sequence comes from Trachurus japonicus, assembly GCF_045865225.1. Taxonomy (NCBI): domain Eukaryota; kingdom Metazoa; phylum Chordata; class Actinopteri; order Carangiformes; family Carangidae; genus Trachurus; species Trachurus japonicus. The sequence goes on along the minus strand of NC_140916.1, from coordinate 348,775 downwards.
AGTACAAACAGGGACCCATCCCATAATACGAGGCATCAAACATCTGTTAGCTTAGCCTGGTTTCTATTGAAAAGAGACGAAAACAACTCACCCACTCTGCTCCAGTTATACGCTATGCAGCAACTTTCCGTGTCCAGCACAGAGTCCAGGCACTGACAACACACACTGAGGCCGACTGGCAGCACAAACATCTGGTTTCAGCACAAACATCTGGTTTCAGCACGGACATCTGGTTTCAGCACAAACATCTGGTTTCAGCACAGACATCTGGTTTCAGCACAATCACAGATTCTGATCCGTGACGTCACGTTACGTTGCATCTTGGGTAATTTGAGTGAGTAGTTCCTCATGTAAACTCAACATTCTGGTGAATCGAGTGCAGCTGCCATCCGGGAACTTCTCGCAGACTCAAACCGACTCAAACTCGCATACTACGCATTTGCATACTCAAAATGATGTCAGAGTTAGTATGAGTAGTAGATAGTAGTAGTAGAAGGTAGGGTTGTAAAATTCCGGGAATTTTCAAAGTTGGAAACTTTCCATGGGAATTAATGGGAATATATGGGAATTAACGGGAATATATGTGAATAAAAGGGAATAAATCAGAAATTTACCAAATTGAAGGTTGGCCCTTAACAGGGAACTTGAATGTAGTTGTGAAAAATATATTGTAGCATACTAAAACAACCAGATTTAATGCAAGTACACTTGAATATCTATGGAAATTCTTGGACCGGCGCAAAGACGGACAAAAGCGAAAACACTTGGCAAGAATGTTTTCATTGATCAAGAATGAAAGTCAGAGGTTCGCAGATGATCAGATACCATTGTAGTAATATATATATATATATATATATATATATATATATACAGTATATATATATATATTAGTCAACATTCATGTTTTTGTTGTTCAGTTAAAGATTGATTGTTCATACAAGAATTAAAACATGATAAAGTTCTACTCACAAATAAATCTGTTGAAACGTCATGTTTTTTAAATGAAAGTTCACGGAGTTAACTTAAGTTCAGGAGCAGGGCCACAACTCAACCACACCTCTAATCACCGGTCAAGCCTACAAATACCCGGGTCAACCCCTTCCTTCCTCAGTTGCCTCGATTTCTCGACCCACCCTCCCTTCTTCCCCTTGTCTAGGCGCCTCCCGGCTCCAGCCTCCTCCCGGATCATCCTCACTCTCGTCCCTTCATCCTTCCTTCCCTTCCTCCATCCCTTTCTTCTTAACCAATGCATTCCCTTTCAGATCTCCTCCACAGCATCGTCTGGGGGGCACGAATCCAGCTCGGGCGGAACAACGCCGAGACGGAACCCCCACTCTGAGTCTCCCTCCGCCGGTCTCCGGTTCATCCTCCCAGACGAGATGCGACATCAACCTCCCCGCACCTTTACCACTCTTGTACAATATCATTCATTCATGTTCATCATTTCATCCCATTAAATCGTCTAATGGCACTTTGTTGTGGCGTGGTCCTTGCTAGTGAATTGTATTATTTTGCATGGATGTCTGTTTATGACTGAAAAAAATTACATTTATGTTTGGATATGATACAGCTTGTTTAAATTACCCCCAATGTCCAGTTAATTCCCATAAATTCCCAATAATTCCCATAAATTCCCATAATTCCCATGGAAAGTTTCCAATTTGGAATATGTCCAATATTCCCCAGCTGAACTTCCCATGGAAAGTTTCTGGAAATTTACTGGAAATTTTCCATCCCTTTGCAACCCTAGTAGTAGGTACACAGCCAGGACACAACAGGGCGGCCATCTTGGAACCAGGCTGCACTCAGGTGGTGATGTCACTCAGGTAAACAGGAAGTAGTGATCATCATCATCATCATCATCATCATCTCGTCTTGTTTACATTGTTGATTGCTGTTTCCTAGCAACCAGGTGACACACACACACACACACACACAGTGAACCGTGTCGTTCGTTGTCGTAGTCGTAGTGAACAGGAAGTGTGTTTGTTGTTGTAAAACGCTCCGAGTGATGATGTCACTGCTGCACAAACACAACCTGTGTGTGTGTGTGTGTGTGTGTGTGTGTGTGTCTGTGTGTGTGTGTGTGTGTGTGTCTGTCTGTGTGTGTGTGTCTAATTACAGTGAGTGCTTTGTTGTGCGTCTCAGTGTGATCGGTCCTCACTGACTCTGACATCCACATCAATAGAGACCTGACGATGATGGATTCCCCTCCGCTGCAACACACACACACACACACACACACACACACACACACACACACACACACACACACAGACACACACACACACACACACACTTTTGCAAATACACTTTGCACATGTGCATCCACTATCCCTCATTCTGTATCTTTGTTACTCACACACACACAAATACACACTAAAGAACACACAGCTCCAACTCTTTGACTCTCATGCACACACACACACAAACACACACACACACAAACAAACACACACACACACACACACACACACAAACACGCACACTTCACATGCATCACCTTAATTATAATTCACTGCTGTTGTTGCACAGCGGACGGCGAGCGACTGCCGAGTGGTTGAGTCACGCAAGACGACACACACACACACACACACACACACACACACACACACACAGACACACAGACACACACACACACACACACACACACACAGACACACACACACACAGACACACAGACACACACACACACACACACACACACACACACACACACACAGCATGTTTACAGTAGCAGAGGAAACGGTAGCCGCCAGCTTTCCTCCTGCAGTTACTATGACGATCATTCTGACTGTGATGTCACATATTACAGGAACTTAAAATCTAAAAACCATCTATAGCTCTATAGGACGAATCTCCTTGTTGTTTCCAACTACTTCCTGGTAGAAAACCAGCATGAGAACAATAGTGACGGACGAGAGTTTCTCTATATTTATCTACTTTTTCATGTCACTATTTCACCGTTTAGACTAATCTGATGTTTGTAAAGTTTATAAAACCAATGATTGGACAAACATTACTATTTCTGTGTGCACATGTTTGTAATTAGTCATGGTTATCATAGATTAGCTGGGCTAACGGTTAGCTACCTGTTTAACTTTAATAACTCAGTGACTCAATAAACGCTCCATGAACAAATATTTTCTCCAGCGGATATCTGAGTTCAACATGACTGAGCTAACTGGAGTAGTTTCATGTGGTGTCCCACAACGGGAGGGTTTTAACAGCTGACGTCCTGCTGTTAGCTTAGCTACTGTTAGCTTAGCTACCGTTAGCTTAGCTACCGCTGTTAGCTTAGCTACCGTTAGCTTAGCTACCGTTAGCTTAGCTACCGTTAGCTGTCCCTGTCAGCTGAGCCACTGATGCTTTCTAGACACTGTGATTCCCCCAAACTGAATAAATACAACACATAGCAACACAAAACACACACACAGAAATAGTAATGTTTCTTCAATCATTTCAGATTTGTCTAAACGGTGATAGGGCCTGAAAAATATGATATATAGCTAAACTCTCGTTCATTACTACTGATCTCATTCACATTACAGCTGGTTTTCTACCAGGAAGTAGAATGTAAACAACAAGGAGATTTGGTCTATAGTAACAACAGGTCGGTGTCGGCCAATCAGAAGAGAGGAGGAGGCTCTGAGCCTCTCTTCTGATTGGCCGACTGTTTTCTAAAGTGATCCAGTAATAAAAACAGAGCAGATTTCAGAATAAAACACTCAGAGAAACTAAAAATACTGCAAAGTTGTTGTTGTTGGATGGTGTTGTCCAGGTGGTGGTGAGGGGGCGGGGCTTAGTTGTGACATCACAAAGTGACAGGAAGTCCTGACGGCTGGTTTTAAGGCTCAGTTTCTGAATACAAACATCTACCTTTATTTTGAAGGAGCTTTAATAGTACAAACATCTACCTTTATTCTGAAGGAGCTTTAATACAAACATCTACCTTTATTTTGAAGGAGCTTTAATACAAACATCTACCTTTATTTTGAAGGAGCTTTAATACAAACATCTACCTTTATTTTGAAGGAGCTTTAATACAAACATCTACCTTTATTTTGAAGGAGCTTTAACACAAACATCTACCTTTATTTTGAAGGAGCTTTAACACAAACATCTACCTTTATTCTGAAGGAGCTTTAACACAAACATCTACCTTTATTCTGAAGGAGCTTTAACACAAACATCTACCTTTATTCTGAAGGAGCTTTAATACAAACATCTACCTTTATTTTGAAGGAGCTTTAACACAAACATCTACCTTTATTCTGAAGGAGCTTTAACACAAACATCTACCTTTATTCTGAAGGATCTTTAATACAAACATCTACCTTTATTCTGAAGGATCTTTAACACAAACATCTACCTTTATTTTGAAGGAGGTATCATAAAAACATCTACCTTTATTTTGAAGGAGCTTTAATACCAACATATACCTTTATTTTGAAGGAGGTATCATAAAAAACATCTACCTTTATTTTGAAGGAGCTTTAATACAAACATCTACCTTTATTCTGAAGGAGCTTTAACACAAACATCTACCTTTATTTTGAAGGAGTTTTAATACAAACATCTACCTTTATTTTGAAGGAGCTTTAATGGAAGACAAACAGAGAAAAAGAAGATAAATGAAACTAAATGACCATAATGACTTGTTTGAACGTGTTTTAAAGTGGCGGCGTGCTGCTGCGTTTGAGTCCCGTGACTTCCTGTCAAACAAACCTTTATTTTGAAGGAGCTTTGATACAATACTGTCTGTCTCGTTGCTGTTTAATGAACGAGCCGGTGAGTTCGTGTTGTGATGTTGTGATGAGCTTCGGTGAAACCAGAGAAGAGCAACGAGGAGAAAATGTAAATGAGCTGCTGATTATGCAGCAGTTAATTAAAGGAATCGATAAACGATTAAGGCACAAAGTGTTTGCTCCGCTCAATCTATTCTTAGACTTTTATAACCACCAGTTTTTATCTTCCTACAGTCGACGTCTTCGAGGTTTTAGTTTTACTAATTTAACTTTCTGCAATCTAACCCTAACCCTATATTATAAGGATGATTTCAGAATAAAAGTCTTTTATATTTCTAATATCACAAGAAGAATTTCAGAATAAAGGTTTCTATACTTCTTATATCGCAGGATGAATTTCAGAATAAAGGTCTTTATATTTCAAGATTAATTAAAAAATGTAAGTCTTTATATTTCTCAGGTTACAATGAGGATTTCAGAATAAAAGTCTTTATATTTCTCAGGTTACAAAGAGGATTTCAGAATAAAAGTCTTTATATTTCTCAGGTTACAAAGAGGATTTCAGAATAAAAGTCTTTATATTTCTCAGGTTACAAAGAGGATTTCAGAATAAAAGTCTTCATATTTCTCAGGTTACAAGCAGGATTTCAGAATAAAAGTCTTTTATTTCTTATATTACAAGATGAATTTAAAAATAAAAATCGTTATATTTCTAATATTACGGGAAGACTTTCAGAATAAAAGTCTTTATAGTTGTTATATTTCGAGATGAATTTGGAAATAAAAGCCGTTATATTATTCAGTTACAAGGAAGATTTCAGAATAAATGTCTTTATTTCTTACATTACAAGATGAATTTAAAAATAAAAGTTGTTAAATTTCTTATATTACGGAAAGACTTTCAGAATAAATGTCTTTATATTTCTTATATTACGGGAAGACTTTCAGAATAAAAGCCTTTATATTTCTCAGTTACAAGGAGAACTTCAGAATAAATGTCTTCATATTTCTTATATTACGGGAAGACTTTCAGAATAAAGGTCTTTATTTATTTATTATATTTCGAGATGAATTTAGAAATAATTATATTTCTCAGTTACAAGGAAGATTTCAGAATAAATGTCTTTATTTCTTATTATTACAAGATGAATTTAAAAATAAAAGTTGTTAAATTTCTTTTATTACGGGCAGACTTTCAGAATAAAAGCCTTTATATTTCTCAGTTACAAGGAGAACTTCAGAATAAAAGTCTGAAAGTGAGTCTGTTTGTGTTGTTTGCCGGTGAACAGCAGAGAGGAGATGAAGTGCGGCCGGTCGAGCCCGAGGCCTCGATGGAAACATGATGTAGGACACATTAGCATGTTGGACAGTTTGTCTCGTCCACTCTGTGAATGAATGGACGTGTCTGTGTGTAATAGACTGGAGCTTCAGCCCGAGGGAACTGAGTCCTCTGCTGCTCATCATGACATCACCTCAACCTTTTTGTCCTTTGTCTCTGTTTCTTCACTTTCACTTTTCATTTCACTTCATGTTTTTACTGTTTTCTGCTGTTGGTATAAAACACATTTCCTGAAAACGTTGGTGCTTCTTTTCTCTGTGAGATTCTTACCTCGTCTTAAAACAGACTCAGACATGTTCGTTGTGTGTTGATGGACCGGTGTCTCTGTCTGTGGTGCTGAAGTCTCAGATTATGGTGTTCAACTGTTTCTGAAGTAAATATATCAGCTGCTCTCAGGTCAGTGAGTTGACAACATTAGTTATTAGCTGTTTTGTCTTTTTTTGTTTTTTGTTTTGTTTTTTACATTAAAGCTGGAATCTGTAACAAAAGAGCTTTTACTTTGAAGGAGCATGTACAGGATCATCAGCCACCACAACAAAAACACCTTCAACTTGTAAAACTCAGAATTTCAATCAGTTGGAATAAAACCTGAGATTGTTCATTTACAACATCATTTTTTATTTCCCCTTTTTTAGAAAAAGGGTCCTATGTCACGAGTTGTGACTTTGCAGATGTTTGCCTATTTTTGAATGAGAAGTGTAATTGTCCCTTCGGTTGGGTTTAGGCAATTGTTACGGCCCCAGCCTATGGCTGTGTCCTGTCTGTGTGTGTTTGCGTGGGTGTGTCTGCTGTGTGGGTGTGTTTACAGGCTGCTGATTGCGGGCCGGCTGGAAGCGTCTGTGCATGGTTCCCTGATTGGCTGGCTGATATAAACCCCTGCCGTGGGCTGCCTCACTCTCTAACTCATCCCGAGACCTTCAACCTGCTGCACCTCTTTTGTTATGTTCTGCACCTGACAACATGCACCACACATACTGCATACCACTCAAACACCTGCACACACCACTGACGCTCACTCCCACACCCCATCGCACATTTCCTTTGTTGTCAACTCAATAAATTACATTGTATTTTGATCCATCGCGCTGCCTTGCCCTTTGTGTTGTTGCGGCCTCAGAGCCGGGCGTAACAAGTTGGGAGCTCGTCCGTCCTTTTGAACCTGCTGGGCGTCTAGTGGATTGGTTGCCTGGTGGGTATGTATTTCGCCAGGGACGTCTGTGTGAGCGCAGCAGTTGGATACTGCTGTGTGGGTAATTGGCGGCGCGTGGCGTTGGTGCGATATGGTTAGTAGTTCTTGAGTGACGTCAGATAGGGGTTCCCTGTTCCCTGAGGGGGATTCCCGAGGTGAGGCGTGACGTATTTGTCCATATATGGTGTTGGTTGTGTGCCGCGCATGCGGTGTGTGCGTCGGGAGCAGGTGTGTTTGTTCGACAGCTGATTCATTCATTCATGCGTGCGAGATGGGTCATGGTGGAAGCGGAGAAAGGTGAGTGTTGGACAAGGTGTGTGTGCATTGTTTTGTCGGAGTTTTTCCTGGTAGGCAGGGCCGTAGCCAGGATTTTTGAAATACCGAGGTCATTTAGTTGTGGTGTGCAGGGGGGAGGGTTTGGGGTGCGGCTGTCAGAAATTTGGGGCAATTTTATATTAAAAGGCTTCAATCTGGTGCACTTTGACAGATAAAAACTACACACATCATATTAGATTAATCCCATTTTTATGATATTATCATCACTAGTGATCATCCAGAGAAGACCCAACTTCACTGAATTCTGATGAGAACACACCATCTATTACAAACAGGAGACTAGCTCCTCACATTCGTAGCAGCCACTGAGTAGCAAAAATATTATATTATAAAGTTTAATTCCAGCTCGAAAAAAAAGTCTGAAATGCAATGTGAAGGTCCTGGTTGTTAACATAAAGATTAACAGGTTTCTAGGGTGAAGTGTGCACTCTTTTTTACCATAGCTATAGCCTACTATTATTGGGGTGACTTCCTTCTGAAGCGTCAGCTGTGTTCCTCACTTTGAAACAGGCCCAGGAAGTTTGTTTGCTTTTCCTTATAGTTAGCACAAACATACATCTGACTGCTCCTTTTTGAAGCAAATTTTGTTTTGTGTTATAATTGGTTATTCACGTTGTTTAGCTATGTAGTATTTCACATTTCTATGCATATTTTTTATTTGTAAAATATTGGTGTCAAACTTCATTTCAGTTGTATGGTCTTCTTTGAATAGGAAAATATGAAGAGGTCTAGGTGAAATCAAAATGAGCCAAAAACAGTTGTATTTGGATGGAGTGAATATTATGACACCGGCTATTAGTGAAATATAATTAGTTTTCCAAAGGTCAAATTCCACCTGGACATCTCTGATAATAGCCTACTGTAAAACAGCTGCAAAATTGCTCAAGTTCATTTTTTTTAGCATCTACTTTTACACAGTTAGCCTACACATTACTTAATCATTTGCCTGATATCCCATGATTCAAAGGTAGATTTTACTCTAATGTGATTTTTGTTTTGTTTTTTACTAGGCAGAGATGAAAAATTTACATTTTCTACTGTACTCCAGACATGTCTGTAGTAATCTCACAGGTCTTAGCTTTCTTTAAATAAATAAATAAAAAAGACTGAAATAAAACTAATGGTTGCCTAAAAATTTTACACCATATGCTCTTTGTTAAATCTGTCCAAATTTTTTTAGAAACAATTTCACAGTCTTTGCTGTTTGTGAAATTTTGTGCTCGTGCACCACATATGCTCACATCTTGTGCATCTCCTGGGGGCTAAGCCCCCCCTGTCCTTAAAACTTAGTGACGCCCCTGTCTGTAAACATAAAATTTATCATGTCACTGTGCTTTTCACATAATGTTGATGGAAGAATGGACAGTGCAGTAGATGCCCCCTCAGTATAGTATCTGCAGGAAAGAGGTCTCTGCTCTCCCCCACTTACTGTAGCTCAACTAGTGCATAGTGCAGGACACAGACTGTAAATGGCGCTGAATTGACGCTATTAAACAGCTGTTTTCTCCGCATAGGCCTACATGAGAACCCGTCCCTAAATAATACAGCGGTTCAAGTGCACGTACTGTATGTACGAAACTTTTACAGTGTAACAACTGGTTGGAAAAGCAGTTTATCTAGAGCCAACCGACTCACTCAGTAGCCTTCTCCTCCATGCACGCAGGCTCCGCGACGCGCTGTATCACTCGCTTTTTCCGAATGAATCGCCTTTTTTCAGGCGACCAGTAAACAAACACCAGCGTACGTGAGGGCGTCAATAAACAAGAGCATTATAGGCCTACCGGAGTTGTTGTTTGGACAAGAGAGGAGTCACTCAGTCACCTTCCATCTGTCCTCCCTAATACTTTCACCGCACTTTTTTTTTATTTTTAAATTTCATTCATTAGGCCGAAAAAAATACCGAGGTCATGACCTCGGTGTCCTCAATGGTAGCTACGGCCATGCTGGTAGGTATAGCGGCGTCTCCCCTTTGGGATTCGTCGTGGGGGGTTGTTAGTGTTGGGGTACGGTGGTTGAGAGCTTCCCTTTCCCTTTTCCCTTAATTTGCTCGGGAGCACTGCTCGTGGTTACGGGGCGGTGGCCAGTTTACTGGGTGCTGCTTGCGTGCCAGCGGGCGCTAGGTGCATAAATACCCGCCGCTACGCCCCATGAAGACTAGGGGGGAGTTAGGTAGTAAGAGTCTGGTTGGGCAGATAGCTAGCGGAGGAACTCCGACTTGAGGCTGAAGGCCGTGAAGCGCACAGGTGAGTCCGACACTTAATTTTTTCTCCGTGTGTTTTTTTTTCCCTCTCGATGGATGAGTTGGTGAAGGCGTTTGTAGCGAGGCCGTCTGAGCAGTTGCTGGACGAGTGCTCAAGGGAGCAGTTGGTTAAATTGGCTGACTTTTACAAGGTCGATGTTGGGGACAGACGCGTAAAAGAGGGCGTTCGGGCCAATTTAAAGGTGGGGTTGTGTAAAATGGGGATTTTGGACGCAGGGAAGGGAGCCAGTGCTTCTGTGTGTGAGGACTCGTTTCCGCTTGTGGCTGGTCCTGGTGTTGGTCCTGCGTTGTCTTTCGAGCAGCAGAAGGAGTTGCTGGAGCTGCGTCTGAAGTTAGAGGCAGAGAAAGCAGACAGGGAATTGTCTGTGGAGAAGATGAAGCAGGAGACTGAGTTTGCGAAGCTGGAGCTGCAGAGGCAGCAGCTGCAGTTGGTTCGTGAGGGAAGAGCAGCCGCGGCTGATGTGTTACCTGGTGGATCCTCTGTGTTTGGGGGGAGTCCGGTAAGGACTGGTACAGGTAATGATTTGAGTGATTTGAAACTTGTGCCTAAATTTAATGAACGTGATCCGGAGACGTTTTTTCTCATGTTTGAGCGTCTGGGGGATGCACGGGGGTGGTCTGAGGCCACGCGCACGTTGTTGTTGCAGTGTGTGATAACCGGCAGGGCCCAGGAGGCGTATTCGTCCTTGAGTAGCATTGAGTGTGGGAGCTACGCACTGGTAAAGTCAGCTATTCTGAAGGCGTTTGAGCTGGTTCCTGAGGCGTACCGCCAGCGGTTTAGGACGTGGAGGAGAGGTGAGAAGTCACACATGGAATTTGTACGTGACTTGTCCACTCATTTTGATCGCTGGTGTGTTGCTGCGGAAGTTGAATCGTTTGATGATCTGCGAGAGCTGGCTATTTTGGAGCAGTTTAAGAGCTCGGTGTCGGAGCGCATTGCGACTTACATCAGTGAGCGCAAGGTTAAGACGGCAGCCGAGGCCGCTGCCTTGGCCGATGACTATGTGCTGACGCACGGGGGGGGTGCTCCTGTGGCTCGCGGTGGCGGGTTCAGGGACACTTCGTCCGGCGGCAGTTCGTGGTCTGGCCGACATGTAAGACCAGCCGAGCAGCAGAGGAACGATCGTGGTGCACGTGAGTCTGATAAAGTGTGTAGTTTCTGTCACAAGCGGGGCCATTGGAGGCGTGATTGTTATGCGTTAAAGTCCAGGCCTAAACATACGGAGTCCAGTTTTTCCCCCAAGCCGGCAATGCTTGTTGCGCCGGTCTTGGAGGGGTTACCGGCAGATGGTGAGGCGGGGCCTCAGGTGGCCGGTGTGGGGCTCAAGTCTTTTGAGCCTTTTATCAGTGAAGGTGTTGTTTCTCTGGTAGGTGGGGACGAGTGTGTGCGCGTGAAGATATTGCGAGATACTGCCGCTTTTGATTCTTTCATTTTGACATCAGTCTTACCGTTTTCAGAGGCGACCTACACTGGGTCGTTTATCCCTGTGCTTGGGATGGGATTGAAAGTTTTGCGTGTGCCTCAGCACAAAATGATGTTGTCTTGTGATCTGTTTCAGGGTGAAGTGGTGGTTGGTGTGCGGCCGGCGTTGCCTCTAGATGGAATCGAGGTGATTTTGGGTAATGATATATGCGGTAGTAGAGTGTGGGCTGATGTGCCCCCTCCTATTGTGGTTCCGGTGCCCCTCGTGAGCAGTGACCCTGATAAGAACGAGAGGGAGTTCCCTGATGTATTTACTGCATGCGCTGTGACGCGTGCCATGGCGCGCGCGCAAGAGGATGAGAGTTCCGCAGCAGAGGCTGACGGTTCACTACAGAATGATGTAACATGTCCTGATGTCCCTTGGTCTGTCTCTTGCAGTGAGTTGGTGGAGCAGCAGCAGACGGATCCCTCCCTCAAGGCGTTGCTGGAGTTGGTTTGCCCTGTTGGTGAGGTGGAAAATCATGCACAGTGCTATTTTGTTGCTAATGGGGTGTTGATGAGAAAATGGGTGCCGCAGTGGGAAACCTTTGTTGGGGATCCTGTATTGCAAGTTGTTGTTCCCTCTAAGTTTCGCAGCTTGGTGTTGCAGATTTCCCATGACGAGAGTGGTCACTTGGGCGTCAGGAAGACATATGACCGCATCCTGAGGTATTTCTTCTGGCCCCGGTTGAAGAGGGATGTGTCGGCCTATATAAAATCATGTCATGTGTGTCAGGTCACCAGTAAGCCTAATCAGACCCTCAAGCCTGTTCCTTTGGTCCCAGTACGTGCTTTGAGTCAGCCATTTGAGCACCTTGTCATTGATTGTGTGGGGCCCTTGCCACCTTCGAGGTCAGGAGTTTGTTATTTACTCACAGTGATGTGCCAGAGCACAAGGTATCCAGCGGCTTACCCGCTGCGCACGATCACGGCCAGGTCTGTGGTACGTGCGTTGTCGCAGTTTATGTCAGTTTTTGGTGTTCCCAGAGTCATTCAGTCCGACCAGGGGTCTAATTTTTCTTCTCATCTGTTTTCCCAGGTCCTGAAATTGTTGCGGATCAAGCATAATCAGGCCTCTGCCTACCACGCGCAAAGTCAAGGCGTTCTGGAGAGATTTCACCAGACTCTGAAATCAATGTTGCGTGCGTATTGTGTTGAAATGTCAAGTGATTGGGAAGAGGGTTTACCATGGCTGTTGTTGGCCGCTAGGGAAGTCGTTCAAGAGAGCATAGGGTTTAGTCCCAACGACCTTGTGTTTGGTCATACTGTTCGGGGCCCTTTGGCCCTCTTGCGTGACAATTGGAAGGAGGAGGAGCCTCCTCAGAATCTTCTGGAGTATGTGTATGGTTTTCGCTACAGGTTGTACAGGGCTCAGGAAGTAGCTAAGAGTAGATTGGAGGGTGCGCAGAGCAAAATGAAAAAACATTATGACCGTGGGGTTGAGAACCGTGTTTTTCTCCCAGGGGATCAGGTCTTGGCTCTGTTGCCCATTGTAACTTCCCCTTTTCAAGCTAAGTTTTTTGGTCCTTACTCTGTGGTAAAGAAGTTGTCTGACCTGAATTACTTGGTTGCTACTCCAGATCGTAGGTCTTCTACTCAACTGTGTCATGTGAATTTGTTGAAACCCTACTGTGTTCGTGTGCAGGAGGCCAGTGAGGTGGTGCAGCCGTCGGATGTCCATCCTGCCTGTGTGTCTGCTTCTTCATCCCCTGTGGTGGCAGAGCAGGGAGGGGACGGCGTCCCAGGCCCTGATGATGCTGTACTCTATGGTCGGCTCAAGAATTCTGAGACTTTGCAGAATTTAGATGGTTTGTTTGGTCATTTAGAGGTTTCTAAACGCGCACAGTTGGTCAGTCTGATAAAGAGTTATGCATGTTTGTTCAGTGATACACCTACACGCACACATTTGATCGAACATGACATTGATGTGGGAGATTCTAAGCCCATTAAGCAGAAGTTTTACCGTGTTCATCCAGAGAAGCGCAAGTTTCTTGATGCCGAGGTGAAGTATATGTTGGAGAATGACATAGCGGAGCCATCTTGCTCCCCCTGGGCTTCACCTTGCTTGCTTGTTCCTAAATCAGATAACACGCCCAGATTTTGTTCTGATTTTCGTAAAGTGAATAGTGTTACAAAACCAGATTGTTTCCCCCTCCCCCGTGTGGAGGATTGTGTCGACCAGGTTGGGTCAGCTAAATTTGTGAGCAAATTTGATTTGCTCAAGGGGTATTGGCAGGTGCCATTGTCGAAGAGAGCGAAAGACATTGCCTCGTTTGTGACACCCACGGGTTTGTATTCTTATTCGGTAATGCCTTTTGGGTTGCGAAATGCACCGGCGACCTTCCAACGCCTCATGAACAGGGTTGTGAGTGGTCTGGAGGGTTGTTCGGTGTATTTGGACGATGTCGTGGTTTATTCGGATGAATGGGACGTTCACCTTGACCGCATTGGGAAGTTGTTTGACCGCTTGGCTCACGCACATTTAACTGTAAATCTGGCCAAGTGTGACTTTGCGAAGGCTACAGTTACCTATCTCGGTCGTGTGGTAGGTCAAGGGAGAGTCTGTCCTGTGCGAGCAAAGGTGCATGCTATTGATAACTATGTTCCTCCTACAACCAAGAAAGAACTGATGAGGTTCTTGGGGCTCGTTGGGTATTATCGTTGTTTTTGTAGGAACTTTTCAACTGTTGTGGCGCCTCTTACTAACTTGTTGAAGGGTAAAGTCAAGTTTGAGTGGTCTCCTGCGTGTCAGTCTGCGTTTGAGAATGTGAAGTCCCTGATTTGTAATGCTCCGGTTTTGGCTGCTCCTCGGTGGGACAGGCCCTTTAAAGTGGAGGTAGATGCCAGTTATGTGGGGGCAGGAGCGGTGTTAATGCAACCTGATGACTTGGAAGTGGATAGGCCTGTTTGTTTTTTTTCTCGGAAGTTTAACAAGCATCAGTTGAATTATTCTGTTATCGAAAAAGAAACACTGGCTTTGGTTTTGGCTTTGCAGCATTTCAGTGTCTATGTTAGCTCTGGGCCTGTTGTTGTGTTTACTGATCATAACCCTTTGACGTTTCTAAATTCTTTACAGTGTCCAAACCAGCGCTTGATTCGTTGGGCCTTGTTGTTGCAGTCCTTTTGCCTTGAGATCCGCCATATCAAGGGCTGTGATAACCTGGTGGCTGACGCCTTGTCAAGGGCTCCATGTGATTAGTCTGTTTGCTGTGTACTCATGTTGGTTTCTGTTTTATGTGTTTCAGGTGCTGTCTGCTTCTGTGTCCCTTTCCCTTGGGCCTTTTGGGCTACCAGGGTTCCGTGTGGGACCCTGTCTTTGTGGGGGGGGGGTGTTACGGCCCCAGCCTATGGCTGTGTCCTGTCTGTGTGTGTTTGCGTGGGTGTGTCTGCTGTGTGGGTGTGTTTACAGGCTGCTGATTGCGGGCCGGCTGGAAGCGTCTGTGCATGGTTCCCTGATTGGCTGGCTGATATAAACCCCTGCCGTGGGCTGCCTCACTCTCTAACTCATCCCGAGACCTTCAACCTGCTGCACCTCTTTTGTTATGTTCTGCACCTGACAACATGCACCATACATACTGCATACCACTCAAACACCTGCACACACCACTGACGCTCACTCCCACACCCCATCGCACATTTCCTTTGTTGTCAACTCAATAAATTACATTGTATTTTGATCCATCGCGCTGCCTTGCCCTTTGTGTTGTTGCGGCCTCAGAGCCGGGCGTAACACAATGAAGAAAGGAGTTGGTTAATTTTAGTAAAAAGGTACGATGAGTTTGTGTTGCTCAGGGGCACGTCGGCAGCAGCAGCAGCAGCAGCAGCAGCAGCGGTTGTTAATAACGAGTCCACATCATCATCCGTCATGTGTCATCAGCGTCAGCCGCTGCTCGTCCTTTACCTCCGCCGCCGTAAACCATCTGTTTCAGCTCAGGAGAGGAAGAGGAGGAGGAGGAAGAGGATGAAGAGGAGGAAGAGGAGGAGGATGAAGAGGAGGAGGAGGAGGAAGAGAAGGAATCAGAATGTATTTGTCATTGTACAGCAGTAGCTACAACGACATTAAAAGCTAAAACCTTAAATAAAAGACATAAAAAGACAGACAAGCAGTAACAATAACAACAGCAGCAGCCAGTGTCCACATTCAGTTATAAAAAGATAAATAAGATATTAGAGGTATTAGCAATAAATAAGTAATAAATAACTATTGTGTAGCTATGTGTGTGTGTGTGTGTGTGTGTGTGTGTGTATGTGTGTGTGTGTGAGAGTAATGATGTGTTGTCAGTCACTGTTTCCGTTCAGTATTGTGATCTCCGCTTTGGGATAAAGGAAGAGGAGGAGGCAGCTCTTCCTCTCTGAGCAGAGTGTGTGTGTGTGTGTGTGTGAGTACGAGGCCTGAGCAACATATGGCTGTTAGTCAAAGTAAAGGCTGAATCCGTCTGCTTTAAGCTGAGCAGACAGACAGAGAACAGAGTTACATAACAGCTTTACTCACCGTGTGTTTCTGTTTAACGTTACAAAGCTGCTGCAGGAGCAGGAGTTCATATTTACACAGCAGATATAAGAAGAAGGAGAAACAGCTGTTAGACGTGTGTGTGTTTGTGTGTGTCTGTGTGTGTGTGTGTGTGTGTGTAGGTGTGTGTGTGTGTGTGTGTGTCAGTGCTAAGTGGTAAAACACACACTAACTGCCAGAGTGACGAGAGGAGTCGTCACCAAACTAGAATTCAACACTCGATACGAAGAAACAGAAAGAATCAAAGTGTGATTATAAAACAGGAAGATGTTTGTATTAAAGCTCCTTCAGAATAAAGGTAGATGTTTGTATTAAAGCTCCTTCAGAATAAAGGTAGATGTTTGTATTAAAGCTCCTTCAGAATAAAGGTAGATGTTTGTATTAAAGCTCCTTCAAAATAAAGGTAGATGTTTGTATTAAAGCTCCTTCAAAATAAAGGTAGATGTTTGTATTAAAGCTCCTTCAAAATAAAGGTAGATGTTTGTGTTAAAGCTCCTTCAAAATAAAGGTAGATGTTTGTATTAAAGCTCCTTCAGAATAAAGGTAGATGTTTGTATTAAAGCTCCTTCAAAATAAAGGTAGATGTTTGTTTTAAAGCTCCTTCAGAATAAAGGTAGATGTTTGTATTAAAGCTCCTTCAAAATAAAGGTAGATGTTTGTATTAAAGCTCCTTCAAAATAAAGGTAGATGTTTGTATTAAAGCTCCTTCAAAATAAAGGTAGATGTTTGTGTTAAAGCTCCTTCAAAATAAAGGTAGATGTCTGTGTTAAAGCTCCTTCAGAATAAAGGTAGATGTCTGTGTTAAATCTCCTTCAAAATAAAGGTAGATGTTTGTGTTAAAGCTCCTTCAGAATAAAGGTAGATGTTTGTATTAAAGCTCCTTCAGAATAAAGGTAGATGTTTGTGTTAAAGCTCCTTCAGAATAAAGGTAGATGTTTGTGTTAAAGCTCCTTCAGAATAAAGGTAGATGTTTGTGTTAAAGCTCCTTCAGTATAAAGGTAGATGTTTGTGTTAAAGCTCCTTCAAAATAAAGGTAGATGTTTGTATTAAAGCTCCTTCAAAATAAAGGTAGATGTTTGTGTTAAAGCTCCTTCAAAATAAAGGTAGATGTTTGTGTTAAAGCTCCTTCAAAATAAAGGTAGATGTTTGTGTTAAAGCTCCTTCAAAATAAAGGTAGATGTTTGTGTTAAAGCTCCTTCAGAATAAAGGTAGATGTTTGTGTTAAAGCTCCTTCAGAATAAAGGTAGATGTTTGTATTAAAGCTCCTTCAAAATAAAGGTAGATGTTTGTATTAAAGCTCCTTCAAAATAAAGGTAGATGTTTGTATTAAAGCTCCTTCAGAATAAAGGTAGATGTTTGTATTAAAGCTCCTTCAGAATAAAGGTAGATGTTTGTTTTAAAGCTCCTTCAGAATAAAGGTAGATGTTTGTATTAAAGCTGCTTCAAAATAAAGGTAGATGTTTGTATTAAAGCTCCTTCAAAATAAAGGTAGATGTTTGTATTAAAGCTCCTTCAAAATAAAGGTAGATGTCTGTATTAAAGCTCCTTCAAAATAAAGGTAGATGTTTGTGTTAAAGCTCCTTCAGAATAAAGGTAGATGTTTGTATTAAAGCTCCTTCAAAATAAAAGTAGATGTCTGTGTTAAAGCTCCTTCAAAATAAAGGTAGATGTTTGTATTAAAGCTCCTTCAAAATAAAGGTAGATGTTTGTATTAAAGCTCCTTCAAAATAAAGGTAGATGTTTGTATTAAAGCTCCTTCAAAATAAAGGTAGATGTTTGTATTAAAGCTCCTTCAAAATAAAGGTAGATGTTTGTATTAAAGCTCCTTCAGAATAAAGGTAGATGTTTGTATTAAAGCTCCTTCAAAATAAAGGTAGATGTTTGTTTTAAAGCTCCTTCAGAATAAAGGTAGATGTTTGTATTAAAGCTCCTTCAAAATAAAGGTAGATGTTTGTATTAAAGCTCCTTCAAAATAAAGGTAGATGTCTGTGTTAAATCTCCTTCAAAATAAAGGTAGATGTTTGTATTAAAGCTCCTTCAAAATAAAGGTAGATGTCTGTATTAAAGCTCCTTCAAAATAAAGGTAGATGTTTGTGTTAAAGCTCCTTCAGAATAAAGGTAGATGTTTGTATTAAAGCTCCTTCAAAATAAAAGTAGATGTTTGTGTTAAAGCTCCTTCAGAATAAAGGTAGATGTTTGTTTTAAAGCTCCTTCAAAATAAAGGTAGTTGTTTGTATTAAAGCTCCTTCAAAATAAAGGTAGTTGTTTGTATTAAAGCTCCTTCAAAATAAAGGTAGTTGTTTGTATTAAAGCTCCTTCAAAATAAAGGTAGTTGTTTGTATTAAAGCTCCATACAATCAACAACAGTCAGCCAATCAGAAGAGTGGCTGACAGCCTCCTCCTCTCCTCTGATTGGCCGACTGTTTGCTGGAGATAAAGCTGATGATGGTTGATGAACTTCGACACCAAACTAAAGTTATAGAAACTTTGGGCTTTATTGTGTTTTTAATCCTTTTGAACACTTGTCTAATGTTGTTCAATAAAGTTTTCAATCAATCAATCAAACTGCTCCAACTCTTTAATTAGCGGGCGTCTGACAAGGAAGTTTATTTATTAAGAGTTATTTTTATTAAGAGTTAAAGTCTCACAGCTGAAACTTCCTGGTCGTTGCTCTTAATGAACTCAGAGTCTCTGGTGTTTTATGAGGCTGTAACTCATCTTTTAGCTTCACAGCCACTTCACATCACAGCAGAGCTTATACCGCTACGCATTAATGAGGGAAATCAATAAACTGATGAAGGCATGTTAAAGGGATAGTTCACCCCAAATTGAAAGTTTCAGAGTCCTCCGTGGCTTCTCTGAGTTACAGGGGCGTTACTCGGCGTAGCAGTGCAAGCAAACTCACTTTCAGACTTTTATTCTGAGGTTCTCCTTGTAACTGAGAAATATAAAGACTTTTATTTTTAAATTCATCTCGAAATATAACAACTATAAAGACTTTTATTCTGAAAGTCTTCCCGTAATATTAGAAATATAACGACTTTTATTTTTAACTCATTGAGTGCCGCGCTCCTTTCCAAAGTTTTAGTCAAGTGTACCGGCAAATTAGACCATATTTGACTTTTTATTTTAGAGCCATAGTGTATTCTATATTATTGCCACCAACACATACTGTAGCTCATTTGAAAGGTTTAACTTTATCCTTCAAATGGCCACAAACCGTTTGTTTCTACGTGCCTCCGTTCCTGAGAAAAGTCAAGCTAAACATGGCTGGGTTTCACCAAAATCCCTCCTTTTTTTCTAGAAAAGGAGATAGAGCGTCTTTTATGAAAGGTGCGCTGTTTGTGCCTGTCGCTCTTCTCACACTCGCATTTCTGGATCAAAGGGCTCGTATAAGATAAATATACACAACAATTGTTGTTCTATTCACAAAACCACCATCGGGGGCGGGGGGGGCGCCACTAAACAACAATAACACAGACGCACCGTGCCGTGTCACAGCCTCTCGCCGCGGAACGTGAGGCTCTGCCGGCCACAGCGGCTCGCGAACACCGGTCCCGCCGGTGGTCGCGGTCCGTCTGTGGTACGGGTCGGTGGTGCCGGTCTGCTTTGGTCC
The DNA here is from genome assembly GCF_045865225.1 of Trachurus japonicus. Lineage (NCBI taxonomy): Eukaryota > Metazoa > Chordata > Actinopteri > Carangiformes > Carangidae > Trachurus > Trachurus japonicus. The sequence goes on along the minus strand of NC_140916.1, from coordinate 329,315 downwards.
AGAGACCATCAGATTTTACCGCGGGAGGACTTTGGGGAGGACACGGTGTTGCTCCAGATGAAGACCGGGCGGGACTGTGGGCTGAGAGCTTCCTGGTTCAGCTCCCAGCTGCTGCAGCCTCGCGGGTGAGAGCGGAGCAGCAGCGGAGCAGCTGCGCTGCATCTGCATGCAGAACTCCGTTTGCAGAAGCTGAGTTATGATAAAAACTTCCAGATCATGAGCTGTCATGTGACTTTGATCGTCATCTATTTCAGTTCTCCTCGTCGTAGAGTCCCCAAATTTACATATAATGTGTATTAAAGTGTCTATTTTCATAATTTAAAAAAAAAGCAAAAAACGAAAAATTTCGTTTTTGGCACTCAACGCATGGGAACGAAAAACGAGAAATTACGTGGTTGGCACTCAATGAGTTAAATTCATCTCGAAATATAACAACTATAAAGACATTATTCTGAAAGTCTTCCCGTAATATTAGAAATATAACGACTTTTATTTTTAAATTCATCTTGTAATATAAGAAATAAAAGACTTTTATTCTGAAAGTCTTCCCGTAATATAAGAAATATAACGACTTTTATTTTTAAATTCATCTTGTAATATAAGAAATAAAAGACTTTTATTGTAACCTGAGAAATACAAAGACATTTATTCTGAAATCCTCTTTGTAACCTGAGAAATATAAAAGACTTTTATTCTGAAATCCTCTTTGTAACCTGAGAAATATAAAGACTTTAATTTTTTTAATTAATCTTGAAATATAAAGACTCTCTGAACTCTGAAACTTCTCCCAGCCCTTAGTCCACACGACGGGGAGTAGATAATGCGTGAAATTTCCTATTTTTTGGGTGAACTATCCCTTTAAAGCAGAGGAAGAGGAGCTCTCTCTCTCTCTCTCTCTCTCGGTGTGAATGCCGCTCTGTGATTGGCTGGCCCTGGCCTGTGCGGGGTGTGAATGCCGCTCTGTGATTGGCTGGCCCTGGCCTGTGCGGGGTGTGAATGCCGCTCTGTGATTGGTCGACTCAGAGTGTTAATGTCACCTTGTGCAGCCGATGGAGACTTGGCTCAGCGGAGGAACATATGAGATGGTTCAGTTGGCTGCTGACCAACACACACACACAGACACACACACACACACACACACACACACACACACACACACACACACACAGAATACAGTGATGGATAAAAGTACAGGTGTAAAACTCTCACACAGTCGTAGTCGTCCGTTAATCTGAGGATCGCTGGTTTGATACCGAGATGGAGGCTAATGCTAATGCTAAGCTAACGTGATCGATGCCATGTGAATCATGTGATATAAATTAGTACAAACCAGTGGCACTTTGCACTTTACATAGTATGCATTTTTTATATTTTTATTAGGGCCGGGACTTTAACGCGTAAATTACGATTAATTAATTACACAAAAATTAACGCGTTAAAAAATTAACGCATTTTAATCGCACTTTTTTTTTTTCAATTTCTTTTTTTTTTCTCACGTGTGTCTACGAGTTCAACAAATCAGTTTATGCTACTGTGATTTAAGTAGCCTAGTTAAATACTACAGTAATCATCATAGTGTATTGGAAGGAAAGACCATTTAATCTGTATGTATCAAATATCGATTGATGAATTAATCGATAATTTGCATCCCTAGTCTGTTGGTCTTGGTTAAGTACCACCTTGAATGCTTAAGCTTATGTATTCAGTCATTCAATGGTATACTAAAATCCATGTGAAAAAAAAATGCTTCTCACTGTTCTCAGGTCAAATATTTATATGCGATTAAAATGCGATTAATTGTGATTAATTAATTACAAAGCCTCTAATTAATTCGATTAATTTTTTTAAATCGAGTCCCGGCCCTAATTTTTATATGTAGCTACTGTACTGTTTCTTGGTGAGCGTCAGCCTCTATCCATGGGGGCAAACTGTCCTTTTTTATTCCATCTATTGTATGTGTTTATTGATTGTCTTATTAACAGAAACGTTGTCTATTGTCTCATTGTCCTAAGTGTTCCTGTTTGGAGCTGTTTTCTAGTCAAAACTAATCTCATTCTACTTAAAATAAGACTCATCACATTAAAAAGCAGCTTGTTTTTAGACACTTTTTACTTCTTTCAAGCAGATTTTCACTTGAAATAAGTAGAAAAATCTGATAGCGGAGCAAGTTTTTCTTTCTTATTACAAACACAAAAAACTTGCTTTCACTGGCAGATTTTTCTATTTATTTCAAGTGAAAATGAGTTTGAAACAAGTGAAAATGATCTAAAAACAAGTTCATTTTTAGGTGATGAGTCTTATTTTAAGTGGAAAGAGATTAGTTTTGACTAGAAATTAGACATTTTGAGAAGAAATAAGACAAATATTCTTGGAAAGATTTTGAGTTTTTGCAGTGAATTCACACCGGGCAAGAGTAAAATATTCACCTCGCTCTACTCGCTTGAGTTTGCCCGCTGAAATATTTGTTTTTAGGCTACTCGCGGCATTCACGTGAATATTTCGCTTTGAGTTCAATATTTTTGAACTCGAGCGAATTTCACGTTTTTGCTTCATTCGTGACGAGGACGAGGACCAGAGGACCAGAGGACCAGAGGACCAGAGGACGAGGACGAGGACCAGAGGACCAGAGGATGAAGGACCAGAGGACCAGAGGACCAGAGGACCAGAGGACCAGAGGACGAGGACGAGGACCAGAGGACCAGAGGACGAAGGACCAGAGGACCAGAGGATGAAGGACCAGAGGACCAGAGGACCAGAGGACCAGAGGACGAGGACGAGGACCAGAGGACCAGAGGACGAAGGACCAGAGGACCAGAGGATGAAGGACCAGAGGACCAGAGGATGAAGGACCAGAGGACGAAGGACCAGAGGACCAGAGGACCAGAGGACCAGAGGACCAGAGGACCAGAGGACCAGAGGATGAAGGACCAGAGGACCAGAGGACGAAGGACCAGAGGACCAGAGGACGAAGGACCAGAGGACCAGAGGACGAAGGACCAAAGGATGAAGGACCAGAGGACCAGAGGACCAGAGGATGAAGGACCAGAGGACGAAGGACCAGAGGACCAGAGGATGAAGGACCAGAGGACCAGAGGACGAAGGACCAGAGGATGAAGGACCAGAGGACCAGAGGACCAGAGGACCAGAGGACGAAGGACCAGAGGACCAGAGGACGAAGGACCAGAGGACCAGAGGACCAGAGGATGAAGGACCAGAGGACCAGAGGACCAGAGGACCAGAGGATGAAGGACCAGAGGACCAGAGGACCAGAGGACGAAGGACCAGAGGACCAGAGGACCAGAGGACCAGAGGACCAGAGGACCAGAGGACGAAGGACCAGAGGACCAGAGGACGAAGGACCAGAGGACCAGAGGACCAGAGGACCAGAGGACCAGAGGATGAAGGACCAGAGGACCAGAGGACCAGAGGACCAGAGGATGAAGGACCAGAGGACCAGAGGACCAGAGGATGAAGGACCAGAGGACCAGAGGACCAGAGGATGAAGGACCAGAGGACCAGAGGACCAGAGGATGAAGGACCAGAGGACCAGAGGACGAAGGACCAGAGGACCAGAGGACCAGAGGACCAGAGGACGAAGGACCAGAGGACCAGAGGACCAGAGGACCAGAGGACGAAGGACCAGAGGACCAGAGGATGAGGACGAAGGACCAGAGGACGAAGGACCAGAGGACCAGAGGACCAGAGGATGAAGGACCAGAGGACCAGAGGACCAGAGGACGAAGGATGAGGACGAAGGACCAGAGGACCAGAGGACCAGAGGACCAGAGGACCAGAGGATGAAGGACCAGAGGACCTGAGCAGCAGGAATTCGATCTTCCCTTCACAGAGAAACTCGATAGTGGTTCCAGCAGCTCGGCTCGTTCCCTCGCCGCCTCCACACACTCAGATCAATATGTCATTTATCGGCCATAAAGCTGAGCACAGAGTGTGTGTGTGTGTCACCTGGGAGTACAACAACACACACACACACACACACCCTCTCTGAGCTGGTTAGCAGCGCTGCAGCCGGTTGATGAGCTGAGAGACTGATCTCAGGTCAGATTCCCGTTGTGTTCCTAATCCATTCTAGCACAACTCCATCAAGAAACCCTGTCCTGGTCTTTGCATTGTTGCATCCTCATCCATCTCATCCATCCCATAAACAGTCGTACATAATGTTATTTCAGTGTACTTCTTTTTTGGTTCTAGTAGTATTTACATAATCACAATTATGTATCACATCTCTTGTAATATCTACACACTCCTGCTTGTGCATCGTGCAACACAATCTGGCACTTTAAACCGATGTGCACTTTAGGGCACCGTGCAATACAACTTGGTACCCATGATGCACTGCTGCACTTTAGCACTTGTCACCTTGGCCCGGCACCTTTGCACTTTATCTCTCAGAAACTCTTTTGGTAACGCCCTACCAATGGAAGTGTTGTCAAAATGTCAATGTTTTATTTAGTTAAAGTTGTGTGTTGTTGTCTGCATTACGTTTGTTATAATACTATGTTGTTGTTGTTCTGACACTGTACTGTTTTTATGTTTTGGGACTCCAGATGTAAACTAGCACTAGCTGCTACAATCCACCACATTTACATGTTTTTATATGTACATTAATGTGCATTGTCCCACCCAAAAAAAATAAAATAAAATAAAATAAAACAAAAAATAGATTCACTGGAGGTTTTATTGTTGTGAGCTGATAAAAGTTTTTAAAAAACCATGGCTACCTGAAGGAAGTTTGGCGTATTGTGGCTCATCGCTGAACAGGAAAAATCACTGCAGCAGTAAATGATGTTTATTCTGGAGGAGAGGAGACGCTGCAGATGAGTGCACATATAGTGTTACAGCCTTGATAACAGTTAAACCTTATTTCTGTCACATACGAGGAACCACAATTTCACACCATACAACAATCACAGCTTCATATAAACGTATTTCATATCGGCTACTGCAATAATACACAAAAATATGCATTCAAACCTCAACAAATAACTTCAAATGTCTAAATTCTAACCGTTTAAGACGAGGGCATGACGCCATGTTTTGATGTTGTTGTGACGTCAAGTCAGAAAGTCGGAGCTCTGATATGATACCAGAGTTTCCCACCTGTAATTTCAGAGTTCGACGCCGTTCAATTAATTTTTTACAACTTGGAGCTCGTTTTTTTCCGAGTTGTCTTGAACGCAGCATTTAACTCTAACAACAGTTTTACCCCGGGGTATTAACTCATTCATTTCAGAACAACAACCCTTCATTCTTCTATGCATCGACTCATCAGTGGTGAATTATTTACACCGTTATTGATCGTCTTGTTGATCAGTCGCTGCTCACCTCATCCATCTATAATCACCAACATTAAGGTACGGTGGCCCAGAGGGATCAACACTCTGCAACCTGATGGTGCTTTTTAAACTATAATCACCTAAAATCAATGTAGAGCTGCTGTTCTTGGTCTTCATATGGAGACAGGTTGGCACACACTGCAAAACCTCAAAATCTTACCAGGAATATTTGTCTTATTTCTAGTCAAAATTTCATTTCTAGTCAAAACAAATCTCTTTCTACTTAAAATAAGACTCATCACATTAAAAAGCAGCTTGTTTTTAGACACTTTTTACTTCTTTCATATTTTCACTTGAAATAAGTAGAAAAATCTGATAGTGGAGCAAGTTTTTCTTTCTTATTACAAACACAAAAAACTTGCTTTCACTGGCAGATTTTTCTACTTATTTCAAGTGGAAATTTGTTTGAAACAAGTGAAAATGATCTAAAAACAAGTTAATTTTTAGTCTTATTTTAAGTGGAAAGAGATTAGTTTTGACTAGAAATGAGACATTTGGACAAGAAATAAGACAAATATTCTTGGAAAGATGTAGAGTTTTTGCAGTGCAGCAGAAGACGATAGAGTTTATACTTTGTGTGACGTCCAAGAGGTGGAGAATGAAATGCATTTCGTGTTCTACCGTCGTTTCTATGACTTTATAAGACAAAAACTGTTTAGTAAAGTAGATCCAAATAATGAATTTGTGTGGTTGGAGGACGCTGAGAAGCTAAAACATATTTTTTTCAGTCTAAAATGTTTGCATTTTCTTTATTTCTTGAAAAGGCCTGGGCAACGAGACGAAGAGCGATGTACAGATGAGAACTGAAAGTAATCTGAAGTTGTTTATTGTATTGTTGTGGGTTTTCCAAGTGAAGACCACTACCGCGTTCAAAAAGCTGCAGTTCCCCGGCGGCCGAGACCAGAAGAGAGCAACTAAAATATCCTTTAGACTTTACAGCTTAAAACAACATCTTTACAGCCTGGTGCATGTTATTGTTTCCACCTCCGTGAACTCTGTGTTTGTACCACAACCGGTTTAGTGTTCAGGCTTCAAATTCCTGCATAAATTACGCTGAGTGACAGGTTCACAGACAGTTTACCGGACGTTAATTGGTTGCTCCGAGTTCAGTGTGCGGGTTCTCGGCCGGCTAACCGCCGCACCTCTCCTAATATGGAAAGTAGACCCCACCTAAAATCCAAGATGGCGCCGTTCAAATCCCCGTTAGTAGGAGCACAAAACAGACGTCACGGTGCTACGGCCATTCTCTCTACAGTCTATGGTTACACCTATGTGTTGGGTAACACCAACAGGAAGGACTAAGGTCTAGTTTCTGATTGGTCAGTAAATGTGTTTTGTATCCCGCGGTCATTCCTATGTTCCCACATCTCTAACATTTTTTCTTAAAATTGGCCCCTATGCTACCACATACCCTCTTTCATCAATTGGCAATACATTTCATCCCCTTTCTCCCTATTTGGTAGCCAGTTATACCCAACCTTTTATCCAGTAGAAAGCACAGAGGCCTTGCATTGACTAGCATCTCAGTAGGTTGGTGACATTTAGACACAGGCGGTTATAGGGTTAGACACATGTTAGAGACTCATTTTGAGAAAAATCTTAGAAATGTTGATTTTTTTTTAGAATTTAGAATATTGGCCATCTATCCACAAGTTTCCAAATGGTAAACGCATGGATCTATTAACGCTGGCTTTTAACACACATCTCAGTTTGTCTGATATCTAGCCTATTGTTAAAAGCTGGTGTGATGATCCATGTGTTTTACAGATTTTCATTGGAAAAAAAAAAAAAAAATCCATAAAATTCCACCGGAAGAGCAAAACCGGCAAAATCGGCTACATTTTTGACGTTCGGAAAAAGGTGGATTGTAATTGTGTCTTTCTCAAAAATTCTAAATACATATAATTATAATACTTATCTTGGGAACATTTGTTGAATATTTGTCAAATATCTACAGATTAAGTCGTGCGCTGATCCATATATATATATGAATGTGTACAGAAGGGTTTATGTATAAATTATGGACGGTGTAAGTATGTAAATGGAAATTGAGAACCATACAAGGGAAGAGGGTGGGGGGTGGGATGGGAAAGGTTCATGTGATATTTTTATTTCGTTTAGATTTTATATATTTCATATTTATATATTTTTATTATTTTTTTTTTTCTTTTCTTATTATCTCTTCTGATGTTTAGAAATCATCCTTGTGGTGTATCTGTAAGATTATGTACAGTATGTTCTCTCTGTAAAATACGATCTATCTCATTGTAACTAACTGTAGACGTTTGCTATGCACCATAAACATCCTGTAAGAGATTCTGTTAATAAAAAACAAATCTTTAAAAAAGAATATATATATATATATATATATATATATATATCTACAGATTATGTATATATCTGTATTTGTGTGTTTATTCTTGTTCTATCAGTCGGCTCAGATTGTGTTGTAACTGGCTGATGTGTGTGTCTTCTGGTTGAGCTGCACCTGAGCTACAACCCCGGCCTGGTGGGACGAGACGTCTCCTTTGTCCTTCATCCTGACGAACATCTACGTATGTGATGGAAACGTTGATCTACAATAAACACTTGAGGAGCTTTAACAGTGTGCAGACTTCACCCTTTTTGTTTGTTAGTCCTGCATGACTGCAACACTTGTGGATGTGCGTTCTCTACCACACTATTGAGTTCTCCACAACGGTGGTGGTGTGGTATATTATCCTCAACTCAGGTTAGTTCAGTGTCAATTCAAATCTGAAGGACGATAGGAACTTCATTTGTGATGAGTGACAGTTTATATTCACATAGAATAAATATAAATACGTGCAGATCATACAAGAGAGGAAAGGCACACACACATTTACAGCAAATATAAAGATGTTTAGATTAGGTGTCTAGTAGTAGTGTGGAATGTACCTTGGAATGTCCTTCATCCTTTTTCTGTGAGTCATAGTTTTTGGGGATACTCGATACCTTATCTATGTTTAGTTAGCCTGGTCAAGAGGTTAAATGTCAGAAGGTTAGATTCTGTTTTTAGATCCTGGTCAGCTATGTCCTTATATTGGGAGAAGGTGGAGTTTTAGAAAGCGTATATAAGATCAGAGCATTGAGCCATAGAGAGAGAGATCTCACATTGTCACCAGAGATGCTCCACGATTCTACATTCTTTTGACACTGTTATTTTCTTGTAATTAACTCCTTTTTGGATGCAAGAAAAGACGTGTCGTCGGCGCCAGTGATCCCTTCTTTTCATCAACACATCAGTACACCACAGTGGCATGACATGGAAATAAATATATTCATTCATCCAATAATCAATTAATCAATCAATCAGGCTTCATTTGTATAGCACTTTTCATGCCCATGGCAGCTCAAAGTGCTTCACATGTTAAAAACAAACAATACAGGGAACACATGTAAGGAAGACACACATAAATTCACAAACACATGTACACATTCACACAATAATTTTAGAACATTGGATCATAATGTATGTCCATATTTTCTAATTGTTAGTTCTGTCCAGCTTGAGCCCTCTGGGCCACCGTAGACCGTAGACCGACAGAGAATGAGACGATGTTCATCCCTTTACAGACTGAGAGTCAAACACAGACGTTGACGTTTTCTTTTCTTTTTTTTGAAGTGTTTTATTTCACACCAGTCCACAGTAACCAGAAAGAACAGACTCACACATCAACATCAACCAAAACAGCAACAACACAAAAACCACGGGGATGGACGGAGCTTTTAGCTTTTAGATTTCCATCCCCGTTTGCACACTAAGACACCATCAAGACATACATAACAACAAATAAATAAATAATAGAATAAATAACGCTGACATTGACGTTGATGTTGAGGGAAACTGAAACTGAAGCTTCAACAGATAAAATGTGTGTTTTCACTTCTGATAAATCATGAAGCTGAACTCTGAGCTCCGTCGTCTCTGTAAAACGCCTCTGGAGCCGTTTGTCCGTTTGTCCTCGCCACAGCAACGGCGTCCGAGCTGTTTGTCCTCGCCACGGCGACGGCATCCTCGCCACAGCATGATGATGATGATGATGATGATGATGATGATGAAGAGTGTGAACCTCTTTGTCTTTGTGTTGTTTGTTTCCTGCTGAAACAACAACATTCCCTAACCCGGAGCGTGGTGGTTTTCCTCTGTGTGTTGTGACTGTGTTATGAAGCCGTTTGTTTGTGGCCGTGACGTCTTCTCACCGTGGCGATGATTGATGGCGCCGCGGCGACGAGGATCACTATGCTACGATGCAGAGGCAGATTAATCATCCTGACATGTCATCTCTTCTCTGGGCTGCAGGTGGAGGAGGCGATGGCGTTACCGACAGCGATGGCGATGGCGACAGCGTGTTTCCCCCGTGGAGGTGGAGCAGCGTTTACACTCTGCATTAACATTTAAATGAACTGAACCGCTCCGCTCCTCCGACCAAACACACACGTTTCAAAGAACAAGAGTTTGTTTAGAAAAGCTGCAGACGACTCCATCACTTCCTGTTTGGAGGGAACGAGAAAACAACCAGAGACACGTTGAATATTCAATGCTGAGGGTTTCTATTGATTGATTGAAGTGTTTATTTTGAATATGAAAATAAAATAATAAAAAAAAGAGAATAAGACAAAACATTTAAAGGGACAACGAGGAGTTTCTATTTGGTTATAAAAAGTCTGATATTAATGTGGATGAATCTCCGTTACCACTTGTTAATGGTCCATTTTAGATAAATCTATGGTTTTGTCTCTATGGTTATTTTGTTATTATTAGTGGTGGTGGAAATGCTGGGCGAGCCGACCAGCGTTTCTTTACTTTCGGTTTCGTGGCGAGTCATGAGAATAACGCCGCCGTATGAATCTCCGTTTATGGTGGGAACTACGACGGTATGTGATCGTCTTCCAACCTCTGACTTTAATTCTTGATGAATGAAAATTCATCATTCGAAAGATATTCGAAAAGGAGTGAGAAGAAGTCAAACTTATAAACTCCCACCCCCTGTCCTTGTATATGACTAACTAAGATCCTTGTCTAAACATATCTTATGTTACGAAATCATGAATATAATTTAAGTGGAATGAGATTTGTTTTGACTAGAAATGAGACATTTTGACTAGAAATAAGACAAATATTCTTGGTAAGATATTTGAGTTTTTTGCAGTGCAGTTCAGCAGCTGCAGCAGATAAAAGCCTGAGCTGCTGTTGGAGGATTTACAACCTGTCCACCTGAGGACTTGTCTTTATGACATCACTATTTTCTCTCTGGTCGACCAGAGTGTGAATGTGAGGAGAGACTCTGCAGCTTCCTGTCTCTCTCCGTCCGTCCGTCTGTCTGTCGTCTCTCCTCTCTTCTATTTCCCGCCTGTCTCCCCGTGTCATCGGAGGAAGCAGCGGCGGCCGTGGTGGTGGTGTCTCCAGAGGACGTGTCCTGTCTCTGGCGCTGTGAGCCGTCCCTCAGACGGACCGACGGGGTCAGAGGTCACGTTCACACGTCACAAACCGTTTCTCTTCCTGTCTGTCGGCTCATGTCCTCCGTCCCTCATGTGAGACGCTTTGACTTTCTCTCTCTGGGATTTCATTCTGTCTCCCGGCGCCGTCGGCAACACAACGCTCGGTCTTCATTCTGTCCTCTGGAGGAAAAGGGACAGCGCTGGACGGGTCTGTTATTTTCAACTTAAAGGACAATTCCGGGCAAATTCCATCAACGGCCTGGCTCCCTCCTACCTGTCAGAGATTTTAACTGTCCGCGATCATGGCAGGGACCTCCGTTCTTCCGGCCAGCTTCTGTTAGAGGTCCCAAGCTCTAGATACAAACAGTGGGCGATCGTTTGTTTGCTGTTGCAGCTCCCAGGCTGTGGAACAGACTGCCACCCGACATTCGCACCATTACTGACCTCAGCCTTTTTAAATCGAAGCTAAAGACGCACTTTTTTAGATTAGCATTTAACTCTGACTAGGGAAGTCCTGCTCTTAAGTGTACTTATTTTTGCCTGTTTTTATTCTACTGTATGCACTTTAAGAGGGCCTTTAACACCCTGCAGCACTGTGGCACTTTCCTGGGTTTGTATGTATTGTTTTTATGTATTATTTTATTGCCTTGATGTAAAGCACTTTGGGTACCGTCTGGCTACTGTAAAGTGCTATACAAATACATTTTGATTGATTGAAATTCAACTCTGGGCTGTATGTTCCACACATTTTAGGTCTAAAAGAAGGAATCTGAAGGTTTTCAGTTTAATGTCTCCTGTTTTGCGGCAGCTGTGTCTGTCCCCGCGTCGCCACGGCAGCGATGAATGGGAGCGTGTTACGTCCCAGAACTTCGTTGGCCCAGAGGGGCATAACAATGGACCCAAGCAATGACCCCAAACCAAACACAAAGACACTAAATTAACTAAAAGAAGACTTAATATAAAACATGGCAAGCCCAGCAGTCCCCACACACTGCCCCAATCTGCAGCATGTAGGCCAACTCTTCCCTCAGATTTTTGTTTTATTGGCTCAGACTTGCCTACATCTACATCGTGAACAGCTAGGGTTGTACGACCTGGGACATCCTGGAAAAGGGATGAAAACTCGGCTATCAGAGCTTTAAAGTCAGACTGCCACTCTGACGGTACGTGCCCCAGCTGGGTATCAAGAGTTCTCAAGGCCTCAGAGTTCCCCAACCGGAACCCAACAGTGTCACCTCCACTGACATCCTCCTCTATCACTCTGCCCATAGCCACGCAGGCTACAGCTGGCCCACGTGAGCGAGCCTGGTACAGCTTTAACAGATTAATGTGGCATAACCTGGTTTTACGCCTACCCTCAGAGGTGCAAATCACGTAATTTTTGTCTCCAACCTTTTTCTGAACAGTATAGGGAGGGACCACAAAATGATGCACTCAGACCCGATATTTGCTGTGGCACCAGAGCAAGGACTCGGTCCCCAACCTCAAAATGGCGATCAACAGCCTTCTGGTCAAACTGAGCTTTCATATGGTTCTGGGCTTTCAGGAGATTTTCCTTTGCCACCTGACACACAGCCCACAAGCAGTCCTTAAAGGGATAGTAGCATTTTTTAAAAGTGGGGTTGTATGATCTACAAATAGCCTAACCAACTGCTGATCGGCGGGCGCTAACCCTGGGCGGAAGGATACGTGAGTTGGTTAGGTCCAAATAAAAACTGTGTTTTTCCTGCACTTTGAAGGGCTGGAAAAAATTATATTATAGTGAACAATGGAACTGTGTATTTTTTTTCAGGTAAAACCTCTTTTAGGCCATGAAAATAGGCCGTTTCTTTGGGTCCATTCACAACACTGTATGTTGTAAATCTCTGGGCAGGGCTATTATGGGCTGGCGTTGCTAACGGGAGGAGTGCAGAGAGTCTTCTACTGCAATTAAAGTACTTAGGGGCTATTTGGAGATCATACAACCCAACTTTTAAAAAAATGCTACTATCTCTTTAAACTCAGACACATACTGGAGCACAGCTGTCTCAGGCTCAGGTTGAAGCAGCTGTTCCTTTAATAACTTCAGTGGACCCCTAACCTCATGACCGAACACCAACTCAAAAGGAGTAAAACCAGTGGCTTCACTCACGGAATCTTGCAAAGTAAAAAGCAGAAAAGGGAGCGCAACATCCCAATCTCCGGGGAACTGAGTACTGGGGCGTAACAATTGGGGGCTCGTCCGGGATTGAAAGTTAGCGTTAGCGCATCCAGGTTGGTTGTGTGAATGAAGCGTTGTGTTTCGCGTCGTGTGGTGGTTGATGTCGCGGGTGGAGGTTAAACGGTGTGTGGTGTGGAAACCACGTTGTTGATTGATGCCTTGTGGTTTACAGTTTGTTCGGCGTTGCCTCATAGCTGGCTGAGGTGCGCATTTGTAGTGTGACAGTGACGCATCGTCCTGTTGTTGCTCTCTTTTGTGGCGCGTGTGGCGCTTTGGTGTTGCGTGGTGCATTGACTTTATTTGGCCTTGCTGTTTGGTCTATAGTTGACGCATTGTTTGTTTTGGGTGTCTTTTGCCGTCCGTACTTTGTTGTGTAGCTGAAAAGATGGCAGAGTTTGAGCCAGCAGAGTTTCTTGAAGCAGATGTAACCCGCACTCGGTTAGCTAAGCTTGACAAAGGTAGACTGTGGCAACTGATGGAGTATTTGGAGTTGGAGGCCCCAGAGGATGCGAAGAAGCCCAAGCTTTTGCTGTGCATTTTGGTCAATTGCAATCCTGAGGAGGAGAATAAAGAGCGTCAGCGACAGCAAAAGGAATTGGAGCTTCAGGAGAGAGAGGGAGAGAGGGAACATGAGCATCAGAGAGAGGGGGGGGGGCAGTGCGTGGGGAATGCTGGGCTTGCCTGCCTCCTATCTTGGCTTTTGTTTGTTTTAGTTTATGTTATTTGTCTGTATCACTTTTATGTTTTTGTAATAAATCTCTTCTACTTCATTTAGTGTCTTTGTGTTTGGTTTGGGGTCATTGCGTGGGTCCATTGTTATGCCCCTCTGGGCCAACGAAGTTCTGGGGCGTAACAGAGCGGATTGAAGTTCTGCTGCTTAGGCTGTTTCCATCCCTCAAAGCCACAGACAGCGTCAGATGGAGACTCAAACATGCACCCAGAAGTTTATTTACTTCAAGCAAGTCCAGAGTTGATATTCCTGTGTTTCTGACACAAACGGGAGCTTCCCACTGCACCTGAACACACCGAGCGTCAACACAGACGGGAGCTTCCCACTGCTCCTGAACACACCGAGCGTCAACTTGGGTCTTGACTCCGCCAGACTTTGAATCAGATCTAGTTTTACAAACATGTCGGCTTGTTGAAGTAAATAAACTTCTGGGAGCATGTTTGAGTCTCCATCTGACGCTGTCTGTGGCTTTGAGGGATGGAAACAGCCTAAGCAGCAGAACTTCAATCCGCTCCCATTCATCGCTGCCGTGGCGACGCGGGGACAGACCATAACTACCACAAAACAGGAGACATTAAACTGAACGTCTTCAGATTCCTTCTGTTAGACCTAAAATGTTAAAATTTGCCTGGAATTGTCTTTTAAGTTATTCTAGTGTCTTTGTTGTGAAAGGACAGCGAGGAACAGAGACACAGAGAGGACGACGCTGGACTCAAACCTGGTGACCCCGCCCCTGACTGACGGTCGTCCCGTGTCAGCAGCAACGACGGACAAACCGACCGAGACGTTAGAAACTAATCAAGATGTCGACCAATCAGAGAGCTGATCAGTGACCAAACACATCAACCTGGCTGCCAGAAAACCAATCGATCAATAAACGTATCAACGAGTCAACGAGTCGACGACCAGCTGCTGCTGCTGCTGAGTGTGTTTCTGCTCAGTCGACTCCTCAACGTTCAGATAAAACAACATGTTGAGAGTCAAACGACTGAAAAGAAGAAGAGAAGACAGAGGGAGAGACGTCAGGACTCACAGAGCTGAACACAGACTGACAGATTTACAGTATGAACTATATATACATAGTTCATAGTAGGTATATATACATGTATATTTATATACGTGTGTGTGTGTAGAGAGAGAGATTGACAGAGTCACACTGACTGAACCACAACACAGGGTTAGGCCTCAGAGCAGCAACAGGAACAAAGACTGACATCGTTTAGTAATCAAATTCATGTTCATGTGTATATATATATATACATATATATATATAACATTCATTCTTTACATTTGTGAAACTAAACTGTGTTTCCCACTCTTCATGAAAAAAGTATCTATCTGTCTGTCTGTCCGTCCGTCTGTCTGTCTGTCTGTCTGTCTGTCCGTCCGTCCGTCCGTCCGTCCGTCCGTCCGTCCATCCCTCTTACAGGTCCATGGAGCTGATTGGTTGATTCTTACATAACATGCGGTGCATTTACTGTCTCCCCAAAATGTTGAGATTTCTCCTCTGTTGCATTGGTTGTGAGTGTGCATGAGCTGCATCTACAGACACGCCACATCTGAACGGCGCCGTGCAGCTCACGCTCTTCAACCGTGGCGCCGCCACAGGCAGGAACATCCTGGATTTCAAATGAATGTTTGATTGATTGATCCGTTGGCGAGCTGCTTGGAAAGAGGCTGCAAGGAGCGACGTCTTCAGATGTTTTCATGAGCTTTTTATTATGTTACTTGTACTTTAACTCATTGGTGCAGTCAAGAAGGAAGAGGCGTTTTCTCTGCAGCTCCCTCAGCGACTCCTAAACGGTGGAATGAGCTGCCATTAGAAATAAAGACGACTCTTATTTTATTACTTTTTTATTCTTATTTTTGAATTTATTTCATTTATTTATATTTATTTTTAAATTATTAGTATTAAATCTTTATTTTTAACCCTCATTACGTTTTGGGGCTGTATGTCTTTTATGTAACTCACTGTGCAGCACCTTGGTAAACCTTTATGTTGTGAAAATGTGCTCTATAAATAAAGTGGATTGGATCGTCTGAAACATTAGGGAATGGAAGGAAAACGTCCGGGAGCATCGGAACAACTGGTTCTGCTTCCTCTTTTCCTCCTTTTCCCTCCTCTTCTTCTTCTTCTTCTCGGGAGATTTTCACAACACAAACACTCAGACCTCTCTCTCTCTCTCTGTCTGTCTCTCTGTGATAGGTTGGTGTCCCTCAGAGAGGCATCGGAGCCCCCAGACTCATGTAGAGATGCACAGAGCAGCAAACTGCTGCTGTATGACTCCTCACTTCCTCCTGCTCGGCTGCAACCGACGGCAGCTGAATTACAAATGAGCGCGCACAGACACACACACACACACACACACACAGACACACACGCACACACACACACACACACACATGGATGCATAGAAAACACAGGTCATGTGCAAATACAAACATCCATTGATAACTAGTCCAAGCTGCTGCACATCTGGATGGTGTTGTGCATGAAGCCGTTGAGTCTGATGTCTGTTCCAGATGTGAAGACGGACGGTCGGTGAGATAACAGGTAACAGTGTGTGTGTGTGTGTGTGTGTGTCTGTGTGTGTGTGTGTGTGTGTGTGTGTGTGTGTGTGTGTGTGTGTGTGTGTGTGTGTGTGTGTTGTTGTCCTCCAGACCGGTCCTGAGTCCACATCTTCTTGAAGACATGCAGAACAACCACAGAGCCACCACTACACTAATTATGAAAGAATATAGTCATATTATATGTCAAATTAAACAGCAGAAGCTGGGCTACAACGTGTAAAAACCATGTTTCTATGACCCAAACACAGCTCAAACACTACTCAAACAAACAACTAGACATCAAACTTCATAAAGCACCTCTGTGTGGACCCAGTCGCCACATTTCTGGCTCGTACTGTATACTACTGTACATTATGCAAAACACATCGGCGACCGCTCATCTCAACGAGCCGGCTACAAAGATTGGGGCGTTACATAGCAACCGCGGCTAACACAGCAGCTAGCAGCAGCACGGCAGAGGGAGAAGCCAACAACGAGCAAAGTCCAGCAAACACAGACACTGCTTGGCCAAAACATGGTTGGACATTTCCTCTTACCTTTGCTGTTTCGCCGTGAAAAGGTTGTGTTATGGGTAAATCCACAATATTTCCAGTTGAACTTTGACCGGTGTTACATCTGAATCGGTCAGGACGGGCTTTAGGAGTCACAGCCTGGGACTCTGCTGATTCTGATTGGCTGCCAGTCCTGTCAATCACATCCACGTGGGTATAGCCTCATTCTATTGGCTCTAACGGTTCGAATGAGCTGTCAATCAGTCGAATCAACCAATCCGCTGCAGAGATAGAGCCAGGCATAACTGCACCCAAATGAGCTGCTCTCAGTGCAGCTTTACGCCCAGAAAGGAGTTTAGTTGTTGTTTAGTCCTGGTTGATTCTTTTTCACTTAGTTTATGCAAATTGTGTGAAACTAAAGATGAAACAATGGTTCATAGTGGCAGGTGGTTCCAAGCTGTGGCTAAAATGGACATTTTGGAAAGTTCGCCTGAATATTTTGTAGTAAAATCTCAATCATTTTGTCCTGCTTCACTTTATCAGAATCAACCACTGCAGAGATAATGTTCTTATGTTGTACAATCATTTGATGGAGGTTTTGAGCTTTAGCAGCATCATTCTAAAGGACATGCATCTAAAATATGATTTATTTTTTAGGCAAACATTAATTTTGGTCCTGGTTCTGGTTCTGTCTGGTCTGAAGGCTGCTGTGATCAGCCTCCGACTCTCAGACTCAGAATAATTTTCCAGACTGAGGAGCTGCCGTGTCGCTGCAGCATTTGATCATTTCTGTTTCTTTTTTCTTGTATTTTTTTTCCTCTGGTGACTCAGATTCAGTCTGACTCTGACTCCAGATGATTCCTGCTCACGTCTGTGCAGCGGAAATTATAAATATACCAGACAACAGACATCACTTCATCCCTGTGAGTCTGACACAGAAAACAAAACAGCTGTTTCCTAAAGTCTGAGACCAAGTTCCATTCTGTAAAAATAGATGTTTCATTCAAATTAAGAAGAAAAACACATTTATGAACTGATTCTAAGTCTGAATAGTATTTGTGAATGAAATTGGCGTTATACTACACTGCAAAAAATCTAATATCTTACCAAGAATATTTGTCTTATTCTTAGTCAAAATGTCATTTCTAGTCAAAACAAATCTCATTCTACTTAAAGCAGAAGTAAGTGGTCCGGTCGTTTTCGCTAATGCTGCGTTCCAGGCAGGCTTTTGAAATCGTAAATTACAGCTTCAAGTCACGACTTACGACTTTGTAGCGTTCCAGGCAACACACTCGTGTTTCTCCGACCTGTTTTACCGGTGAAAGTCACTATAACGGCCACTCGTAACTTCTGACCCGTGAACTCGTACCAGATCGAACTGATATGACTTCACGGTCGGAAAAATATGAGTTTCCTTGAACGCACCATAACAGTCCTCATCCCTACGTCACCACATTCACGGCGTCCCTTGGCTGCACACACAGCCCTGCATGCCGTTCTCTCTCCTCATTGGATAAAGGTTGTAGGATACGAGAAAAGTTTTCTCCTGGGCTCAGAGCAGAGCAGAGTGACTGACAGACCCGTGTTTCAGACCAAACACTCTATAGAAGTGATTGCTGTAGGAAGATACAACTATTTAAGACTTAGATTAACACAAATATATCACTTACTTCTGCTTTAAAATAAGACTCATCACATTTAAAAGTAGCTTGTTTTTAGACACTTTTTACTTCTTTCAAGCAGATTTTCACTTGAAATAAGTAGAAAAATCTGATAGTGGAGCAAGTTTTTCTTGTTACAAGAACAAAAAACTTGCTTTCACTGACAGATTTTTCTACTTATTTCAAGTGAAAATTTGTTTGAAACAAGTGAAAATGATCTAAAAACAAGTTCATTTTTATGTGGAAAGAGATTAGTTTTGACTAGAAATGAGACAAATATTCTTGGAAAGATTTTGAGTTTCTGCAGTGTAAATAAGAATTTTTTTTTTTTTGGTAAATCTGATTGTGTAAACATGAATCTTCAGAGGAGGTTTCTATGTGATAAGTGACATATGACATCATTAGTCTTCTTTACGTCTTCTACAGCGACTCAGCAGCGAGTCGGTTGAAGAAACGATGGTTGAGTCTCAGTGTGAATCCTTCATGTAGTTTACTATCTACACTATGGGCCGGATTTACTAAAGGTTTGCGTGTATTAAAACGTGTGCAAACGTGATTACACGCGCAAACACATGTGGAACCTGATCTACTAACCGGACGCACCGAGGATTGCGTCCCTCACACGGGCAAAATAGCACGTGCGATCCATTTAGCGTGTTTGCCTTGATGAATATGTAAATATGGGCGTTTCAGCCAGAACGTGCAGAATACTGGGAGGAGTAGATGCAAATAGATTTATTTAGCGCGTGCAATGTGATTTACCAAACCAGGAAGAGATTGCGGTGGCTGTTTTTGCGTCTTTATTCACCACGTCTGAAAACCATGTAACTGATACAACTTTGCCAAAACGTATGCGTTTATTGATTTGATACCTGTCAGAGCCCCGTGATCTTACATCTCTGCATTTCCTCACGTCTGGGTAATTCTCTAACAGTTTTTCAGCTGTGTTAAAAGTCATTTACGCGCCGTTACGCACGGGGCACGTCTGTCCTGCAGTGCGCTCCTCTCCTCTCCTTTCCTCTCCTCTCCTCTCACCTGGCTGCTCAGCTCCGACTCTCAGTCCTGGTCCCGGTCCCGGACTGAGACACGTCACCGCTGCCTTCACCCGTCTTTGATCCCTCTGGTCAGTGGTCAGAGCGTTTAGATCCGTGTGTCCCACCTGGGCTCTCTATTAATCCACTGGATCATGGGCGGCACACACACACACATATTACAGGTGTGTGATTGTCGCTGCAGCTGCTGCCTGTTCGTCACTATATGACGAGTTGGGCCATGTAGCGATTTGTGTTTATTTATCTAAACAGAGCGCGAGAGAGATGAACACACATGCTGTCATTGTATGCATCGGATCAAATGTCATTCTGTCCCTTCGTCCGTCCAGCTCTCTGTCCACTCTCTCCATGGCGGAAACCATTACCACGCGCAAAACCCTCATTTACATATTGCGGTTTGCACGTGTTTTCATTTAGCGGGTTACTCTTAGTAGATCACCTGTTTTGCGTGCACTAACCAAACTCGCAATATTATAGCGGGTGCAAACAATATAGCGCCCGCTATCTGGGATCTTAGTAAATCCGGCCCATAATGTACTCATTTCTGTAGTACTCACATTTCAACAGTCACACCAGGGACGACGGATTTTTCATGCAAATAATTTGCGTCAATATTTTAAATATATTTTCAGTTCAGTTCTGTTCAGTTTTTATTTGTATCCCGAGGGAAGCTGGATTTGCAGCAAGCATTACAAACAGCATCCAAGACATCGACATGTCACTGGCCACAACATAGCACAGTAATACATTAAAAAAAACAGTACGAATAATAAAAACATACTACTACTACTAATAAACCAAGCTCAAGCTGGTACAGTCGAGAGCTTGTTTTTTTTTTGCATTTCACTGCACTGTTTTTTATCCTTGGTTTTAGCTTTGCATGTGACCAATAAACTTATCTATCTATCTATCTATCTATCTATCTATCTATCTATCTATCTATCTATCTATCTATCTATCTATCTATCTATCTATCCATCCATCCATCCATCCATCCATCCATCCATCCATCCATCCATCCATCCATCCATCCATCCATCCATCCATCCATCCATCCATCCATCCATCTCGTTTCCTCAGAGCCGGACGAGGTCGTCAACGTTAAACGCTCAGAGAGAGAAGAGCTGAAACTGACACAGAGTGATATGAGCGTCCGGTGGAGGCCTCTGCAGACGAGGCCCCGGGCCCCCGAGGCCCCGGGTCGTCTGCAGACGAGGCCCCGGGCCCCCGAGGCCCCGGGTCGCCTGCAGACGAGGCCCCGGGCCCCCGAGGCCCCGGGTCGCCTGCAGACGAGGCCCCGGGCCCCCGAGGCCCCGGGTCGCCTGCAGACGAGGCCCCGGGCCCCCGAGGCCCCGGGTCGCCTGCAGACGAGGCCCCGGGCCCCCGAGGCCCCAGGTCTGCAGAGGCAGATGGGCCGGTCGGAGGAGGCTAACGAGAGGTCAAACAGGAGATCTGGACTCTCTGGTCTCCCCACAGACCGGCTGAAGCCTCAGAGCATCGTCTGCTCCTCCTCCAACTCCCACAATCCTCCAGGTGAAGCTCCGCTACACACCGTCTGCTCAGGAAGCTCAGACGCTGCACAACAACAACAACAACGTCTGTTCAGTTGGACGTCAACGAGAAGATTGAAGACCCTCTCCCATTTTGGGCCATGGTCGTGGAATGACCTACAAGCCAGGATGAGATTGGGCTCTCTCATCCCTCTTTCTGGCTTCAAATACTCAATCTCAGAACTTTTAGTCACCAGCTGCACCTGTGACAATTAACTTAAAGGTACCATCCCGGGCGGCTGGATTTACTGGACTAACGATTTCTTTTTCGAATCGCACACCCGCCCCTCCGTCCAATCAGGAATCACAAAAACCACGCCCCCATTGCTCGGTGTTCATTGCAGCCGGAGACTGTTGTATGTATTGCACCACAAGCAGGGCATCAGAGCGGCTACAGCAGGCTGCCACTGTCATGTTATTCTATGGGACAGACAGCACTGAGCTTGCTTTTGAACGGTAAAATATTAAAAAATAAATTGTACAAAGGTACATTTACAACTGTTACTGAATTATTGTACAAATGTCAGTTCTCAAACAAAAGGCAAGATCTTTTTGCTTCAAGGTTTTATTTGTCAAGATTAGCCTGCCCTACAGTAAAAATACCTACATAAAATAAAAAGAGGAGTAAAGCAATATATTAAGTGGGAATATATAGGCTATATTTAAGCATCAAAGATGTTCGATCAAACCCACATAGTTTTAAACAACGTTCAAAACACACACAGCCAGCACAACTAAGCACAAAGCCTGCTAGCTTAATGCTAACGTATAATGCAAAACCTCATAGACGGGCTAACAGAAATTAGCCCGCGGCAACCGACAGTAAAGCTGCATAAAAAATAGCAGCATACATAAAATAAAAGAGGAGTATTAAGCGGTAATATACATATTTAAGCTTCAAAGATGTTCAATCAAACCCACATAGTTTTAAACAACGTTCAAAACACACACAGCCAGTATCACAACTAAGCATAAAGCCCGCTAGCTTAATGCTAACGTATAATGCAAAACCTCATAGACGGGCTAACAGAAATTAGCCCGCGGCAACCGACAGTAAGGCTGCATAAAAAATAGCAGCATACATAAAATAAAAGAGGAGTATTAAGCAGTAATATATATATTTAAGCATCAAAGATGTACATAGTTTTAAACAACGTTCAAAACACACACAGCCAGTATTACAACTAAGCATAAAGCCCGCTAGCTTAATGCTAACATAATGCAAAACCTCATAGACGGGCTAACAGAAATTAGCATTGTGGCAACCGACAGCCAATAAAGCTGCTAAAAGCTGTTTTAATTCTGGCTTTAGCACTGTTAACACGTCACAGTTTAATCCAGAGTCTGTGGTCAGTTTATAACCTTTGTTAGGAAATTTGCTCCGTTGTTTGGGAGAAGTGCAGAGTCTGTGTGAGCCCCCAGTACAGGGACCATGGCAGCTGTCACAGCAGCAGCAGCAGCAGCAGCAGCAGCCACTCCACTGAGCTGATCTGCCGGGCGACCTCAGCAATCCCGAGGGAGAAAACGAGCCAAGTAACTTCTGACGGTCTTTCATACTTTCAATAAAAGTGTTAGGTTTTTGGGTGGTGGTTGATTAGGAGGTGCAGTTGGAGGTTGGATATCCGGCTGGTCCTTTAGCTGTGCCATGACGAATTCCTAGCTTTCTAGCTGCTGGCTGGCTGGCTGTGATGTACTGTGAAAAAGTGTAGCTACAATCAAAGTGCTTGCATACTAGCAGAACAGCGTGCACGTTGACTGACAGACGGGCCATCCAACCAAAGTTGAACTGAGACTAATTTGATTGGTCGGCCAAATTTTAGTCCCTACTCCTTACACAGATGACCAAATTTCGTCATTGATATGTCAAACCACTAATAGCATCAATTACTGTCTAATACTTAACCGATATACTCAGATTTTTATATTTTTGCCACAAAATGAGCCGCCCGGGATGGTACCTTTAATTCTGTAATTGTGCTGCTTGTTTTTGATGTTTGATGTCTCTTGTGACCTTGATCTTGTTGTGTTTGCTTGTATCTGTATTTCCTCAGGACATCCTCGAAAAAGAGATTTTTTTAATCTCAATGGATCATTCCTGAATAAATAAAGGTTAAATAAATAAATACCACCGGTAACCGGGGTAACCGGGGTAACCAGGGTGGCAGTATTGAGTCAGAAGCAGAGAAAAGTCACTCCATTATGAAAATCGGCGAAGGAGAGAGAGAGTAGTTGCTGGAAATTCGAAGAAGACGGAGAAGACGAGAGTAAACATTTAAAGATGGTGTGTGAGTTGGTGAGAGGGGACAGACATTTAATGTTGGCGGCGGTAATGACAGCGTATTGCCGTGTCAACGACGCTGTCATTTATGACACACACACTGCCCCCTAGAGGAGAAGATGTGTTACGTCCATAAAAAGGGTGAAACCGGACGGAGGTATGAAGCAGCTTAAAGGCTCCAGTCTGGTCCCTCTCTCTTTATCGTGTCCCCAGAAACACTGCTGCTGCTGCTGCTGTTGTTTTCTGAACATTTGTATCTGTCTGTTTCCTCAGGTTGCAGTGAATTGACCCTCTGGGCCTCCGTAGATTTAGTTGTCACATAGTTAAAAGTCTTTTCCACGTCGTCTCAGAGTAAATGAGACGTTGTTTCCTCTGAACATCTGCTCTCCGTCACGTCGCTGCAGCCGTTTGTCACAAACAGGAGTTGAAAATAAGTTAAAAAAAATTGCAAAACAACAAAAAGAGCAGCAGAAGTGAAACTGGGACTCTCTCTCTGCTCTACATTACATCTTTTGTTTTTCCTCATTCATTTTAAAACACAAGCCTTTTTTCTTCCTCCTTTATTCTCTCTGTTTCTCTCTCTTGACCTTCTCTCCCTCTCTCCATTTTCCCCTCTCCTCCCTCCCTCGTTTCCTCCCTCGTTTCCTCCCTCCCTCTCTCCTCGGTGACAGACCATCTGGCCTCAGTCAGTCGGCCATCTTTAATGGCTTCATCACCGCCGAACGGAGAGCTGTGATTGGCTGAAACACCCGGCCTGCCTCCTAACCCCCCCCCCCCCGCTCTCTGAGTTTCAGCAGCGACAACATCTACAGCACAGACACACACACACACACACACACACACACACACACACACACACTGCAGCTCTTTCTCTCTCTGTCTGATACAGAAATCCACTCTGATGTAGAAACACATTAGTTTTAAGGGTCCCTTAATTAACGCTAGTTAGTACATTATTAAGCATTAATATATAAACTAATGTTAATTAATGCTGAGTAATGCATTCATAATGATAACTCATTACAATATTCAACTTTTATTATTACTTAATAATTCATTAACTAACTTTAAGTAGTAAACATTAATTAACTGCTTACTAATAGGCTACATTAATTAATGTGTTTCCTAATCCTAATAATGATTGTTAATATATCTGTAAACAGTTAATTAATGCTTAATAATGTACTAAGTAACGTTAATTAAGGGACCCTTATTGTAAAGTGTTACCTGTTTTTTTTTATACGGGATCAAACGTCTCGTATGTTTCACTTGTTTCACCTGCGTTTTATTTTGAAGGGCAGATTTATTCAACCGTTTCTATTTCCTGAAACTTATGAAAACTCATGTGAACAAACAAATGCACCAGACCTCGTAGCGCCACGTGATGCAGTAACAGCACATTTTGTAATAAAATTCTTTAACACAATATGTAATAAACTTGTAATAAGTTGTTACATAATGCACAAAATTATTACATTTTCTTCGTAAAAAAGTGCAACACCAGGATTTTGTAACAACTGATGCAATAATGCAGTCTCTCCACAAAAACGCAATTATGCCATCCCATAATTCAACGCATGATCAGCCGCATTTTTTCAAAGACGCTGCACTTTCGCCACATAAATCTCAGATTTCCGTGCAAAATGCATTGGAAGCACTTGTTTTAACAGAAGATGTTTTGTACAGCTACTGTACCTCTGTAACACAGGAAGCACACATTTAACTTTATCGTTTAATTCATTCATTTTTACAGAAGTTGTAGCGTTTTCTTTTTGTAAAACTACGGAACTTGTTTGACTCATCAACGTTTTGTAAGTTTGAGCCGTGTGTTTATTAAAGCAGAAGTAAGTGATATATTTGTGTTAATCTAAGTCTTAAATAGTTGTATCTTCCGACAGCAATCACTTCTATAGAGTGTTTGGTCTGAAACACGGGTCTGTCAGTCACTCTGCTCTGCTCTGAGCCCAGGAGAAAACTTTCCTTGTATCCTACAGTTTTTATCCAATGAGGAGAGAGAACGGCATGCAGGGCTGTGTGTGCAGCCAAGGAACGCCGTGAATGTGGCGACGTAGGGACGAGGACTGTTATGGTGCGTTCAAGGAAACTCGTATTTTTCCGACCGTGAAGTGGTACCAGTTCGATCTGGTACGAGTTCACGGGTCAGAAGTTACGAGTGGCCGTTATAGTGACTTTCACCGGTAAAACAGGTCAGAGAAACACGAGTGGGTTGCCTGGAACGCTACAAAGTCGTAAGTTGTGACTTGAAGCTGTAATTTACGATTTCAAAAGCCGGCCTCGAACGCAGCATTAGCGAAAACGACCGGATTGCTTACTTCTGCTTTAAGGTCTGAAATAAAACAGAATGAACACAATGAAGAATTTAATTATTCCCAGTACTTTGTGTGCTAAAGTATGCTTGCTTATCATAGGAAGTCATTAGAAATGACTCTTTACATTTTTTTCTTCTTATTCATCAAACCGCAGTTTTTGCAAGTTTCCTGCAATTTTTTGCAAATTCCTACAATTTCATCGCATAAAATTGCATAAATATCCCACATATTCCATCGCATTTTTTAAGAAAACATGCCACAAAATCAAGGATTTTTGCCCAAAACAATCACAAAAAAAATCAACATAATGCGGTGTTATTACATAATGTGGCACTACAGACATTCATCTAACAACACTTTTAAATCTCACATTAATCATCTTTTACGCAAAGTCAATTTTGGGATTAATATGTTGTATCGTTCTCGTACTTGTTTCTCATTTAATGTACGTAAGAAACTGGCCACTCAATTTATACTCCCAATTATAGATTATTGTGATGTTATATATCAAAGTGCCCATAAATCAGACCTTGCCTCACTCAACTTAGCCTATAACAGACTCTGTAGATTTGTCCTTGGATGTCCTTTTCTTACTCATCACTGCACAATGTACACTAGACTCAACTGGCCAACATTGAACATGAGAAGACACATGCACTGGTTACAGCTGATATACAAATGCATTTATTTTAATTACCCATCCTATCTACAGCAGTATCTTATACCATATACAACAAGTTATCATATCAGACATTCATCGCAGCCCTTTTTTTCTGTTCCCAATGTCATTAAATCATTTGGTAGAAGAGCTTTTATGTTTAAAGCACCTGCAGATTGGAACAACCTTCCTGCTAATATCAGATCCAGTTCCTCTCTTGGTATTTTCAAGCATGCTTTGTCTTCTCATCTCATGGTGACCTGTTCCTGTTTTCACTGAAGCTGATTTGTTGATCTGCTACTAATCATTATATACTGTCTTTTTAGTCCCAGTGTTGACCTTTGTGGCCCTGCTATGGTTGTTTTGTTTTGTCCCAATGTAGTTACAATAACTGTGGTTTGTCCTTGTTTGTATTATTGTTTTTGTCTTTTGGTTTGCTTGTTTTGTTTGTTTATTTGTCTGTTTGTTTTTCTATATTGTTGAGAACATGTTTGTCTGTTGAATCTATGTTTGTCTATATGTTTGGACCCCCTCGAAAACGAGATGATACATCTCAAGGGGTTTTATCCAAATAAACAAATTTCATTCACATGACCATCAGCAGTGGTGTAGTCCACACTATTGTAGTGTGTATAGGACAAATCACCTTGTTGTTTACAACTACTTATGAGAACAATAGTGACGGACGAGAGTTTCACTATATTTATCTAATTTTTCATGTCACTATATCACCGTTTAGACTGGAGTAGTTTCATGTGGTGTCCCACAACGGGAGGGTTTTAACAGCTGACGTCCTGCTGTTAGCTTAGCTACTGTTAGCTTAGCTAGCCGTTAGCTTAGCTACCGTCGTTAGCTTAGCTACCGTTAGCTGTCCCTGTCAGCTGAGCCACTGATGCTTTCTAGACACTGTGATTCCCCCAAACTGAATAAATACAACACATAGCAACACAAAACACACACACAGAAATAGTAATGTTTCTTCAATCATTTCAGATTTGTCTAAACGGTGATAGGGCGTGAAAAATATGATATATAGCTAAACTCTCGTTCGTTACTATTGATCTCATTCACATTACAGCTGGTTTTCTACCAGGAAGTAGAATGTAAACAACAAGGTGATTCGGTCTATAAGCTACTGCTTTTTAGATGAGTAGCTACACTGTTCATACCTGTATAGTTAATATACCCACTGAAAACGCATCAAAATTTCAGTACAACAGAACTATGTGAGTGAACGTGAGTATCACACGCTGAACAGCGGCCGGCCGGTGGGAGGTGGACGAGGTTAAACGGAGCAGAACTCCTGTGAACACCTTGTATTGTTGCGTGGGTGTGACGGCTGTTTAAACACCGTCACATTATAACGTTGTGTTGGAGCTGCTGTCTGCTGGACTGGACACCGCTCACACCGCTGTCCTCTGTCCTCGCAATTAACTCCCCTTTGTTTACGCATCATTAACTCGGCTCAGTCTCTTCAGGAAGCCCATAATAAGTATGAGCATGTCCAGGAATATCTCCTCTGACTCTTCACATGAACTGAATGGAGAGAGTTAATGATAGATAATAAATTCAACCATTCTTTTGTATCAGTCCATCGTCTTCTTTTGCTGAACCAACTGAGCTAGAATTAAGTTAAATAGGAATATATGAGATTATATGAATATGGATATGAGGCTGTATGAAAGCCAATGTGTGATTTGTATTTGTTCACCTGTGTTTAATGTTGTATGTCATGGAAAACACTATCTGTGCACTTTTGTACAATGTGGTTTATGTTACACGTTACATGTTGTATTTGTCCTTGTGAATGGGCCGTTGTTATTTGTGATTGTATGTCTTTCATGTTTGGTTCATTATTTTGTTGTTAAATGAGCAACTCAGGAATACAGAAGTAATATGTAGATACATGTAAATATATTTAATTTATATATGTGGTATGTATATATGTGAAAATGTGTAAAGATTTAATAAGAAACCTATTAGAAACTTGAATAATGTCATATATTTACATATGTGAAGCCTCTATATGTGCCTGTTTTATATTCTGTGCTTATAATTTAGTCATAAAACATATAATTATATATTCATCCCAATATACCATATGTCTGAGACCACGTTCCCAATACATGTTCAAATTAATAAGATAGATATACAAATAGAATTTATATTTATATACTGTTTTATTAACTTGTATATATAAATCAAATATTAACAGGTGGTTGCATCATCTCATACCACATTGATTTGTTGTCCTGTCTTGTGTCATTGTTAAGCGTCCTTCTTGTGTCTTGTGTTATTGTTAAGCGTCTTTGGGTGTCTTGAAAGGCGCTATATAAATCGAAACTATTATTATTATTATTATATTATTATTAAAATGAATCATATTAATATTTGTAATATTTCTTCTTAAAAGTCTGAGACCACGTTCGCAATATTTGTTCAAATTAATGAGATAAACATATAGATGTGAACAGAGTTTATATTTATATACTGTTTTAATCTAAATGACTAAACTTCTACCACATAAAACTGAATCCTATTGATATTTTTTAAATATTTCTACATGTATAACTCTTCCACTGGGCCTGTGTGTGTGTGTATTAGAGGAACATAGATTGTGTGTGTGTGTGGGAGCATCTTGAGGTCCTTACAGACACAAACACAGCCGGTCTGTCCGCGATGTTCACCTCCCGCTGCTTCTCTTCACGTCTCTGCAGGGAAACGACACTTTACCTCCTTCACCTCATCGGCTTCCTGTGGTTCAGCTGCCACCAACAACCTGCAGCTGAGCCACCGCTTTTTATTCTTTATTTCTTTTATTTCTTTCTTTCTTTCTTTCTTTCTTTCTTTCTGCCTGTTCAGCCGAACGGCCTGAACTGAGCGTGACCCGCAGCCGCCGAGCGGAGCTTCGGCAGCCGCTAATGATGAAGGGCAGAACGAAGGAGATAACCACACTTCTAATTAAGGACAATGGCCCTCTGGAGATGAGCTGATATCTCACATTGTACTTTGTAGCGGAGCATGTTCTGAATCACGGCCAGGAATTAACAAGGTCTCCGGGCAGAAAGCTCCTTGAAAAGTTCACACAACGTCGACGACGGTGAGGAATTAAAAATGAAGGAGATTTTTGGAATTCCCATCTCTATGTAGTTAAATGATCTTCATCCCTCAACACTTCTAAGTTAAAGCAGAAGTAAGTTGATATATTTGTGTTAATCTAAGTCTTAAATAGTTGTATCTTCCGACAGCAATCACTTCTATAGAGTGTTTGGTCTGAAACACGGGTCTGTCAGTCACTCTGCTCTGCTCTGAGCCCAGGAGAAAACTTTCCTTGTATCCTACAACCTTTATCCAATGAGGAGAGAGAACGGCATAAAGGGGCAGTCCTCTCTGTGTGTGCAGCCAAGGGACGCGCCTGAATGTGGTGACGTAGGGACGAGGACCAATAGATCCATGACGAGGGCGGGGGCTGCTAACTCCATCTGCTGACAAGACGTTATGGTGCGTTCAGGGCAACCCGTAACTGGTGTTTTTCCGACCTGTGAAGTGGTACCAGTTCGATCTGGTACGAGTTCACGGGTCAGAAGTTACGAGTGGCCGTTATAGTGACTTTCACAGGTAAAACAGGTCGGAGAAACACGAGTGGGTTGCCTGGAACGCTACAAAGTCGTAAGTTGTGACTTGAAGCTGTAATTTACGGTTTCAAAAGCCTGCCTGGAACGCAGCATTAGCCAAAACCACCGGATCGCTTACTTCTGCTTTAAGACTGAAAGCTTAAACCTGTTAAATCAAAGTTCCTAATAGTTTCTTTTCCAGTATATTTGTCATTGGATCATTAACTCTTTACATGCTCATACACTCACTCAGTTAAATACAGTTATTTTATATTTATACACACCCATGTTTTTATTTCTGACTTCTTTGAGTGTGTGCTATAAAATGGCACTTGTATTGTTTCCTTTTTTGTTGTATGTATATTTCTTGGGGAGGAGCTTTTTATTTTTTATAAGCCCATACAGGGTTTTTTAACCTCCCGCACTCACTATTCTTGTTTCATTTCTGTTTTTTGTAATTGTCGTTCATTATGGTGCAAATAAATAAATACTAAAACAAAAAATACTAAAGGAGAGAGATTCGTTCTGTTGAATTTTTCTTCTTTTTCTTTTCTTTTTTTTTTAGCAGCGGAGCGGTGAAAAGTGTCGACTCTGCTGCTGCTGCTGCTGGTCCACGGATTTATCTAATTCACAGGTTTTGTTTCTTTAATTTGATTCCTCGGTGGAACGACGTCGACATCCAACAAACACACGGAGCTCAGTGTAAATAAGAGCGAACGACTTCATGAATTAAACATTGTGTCTGTGTAACTACGACAACGACGAAGACGTATTCATTCATACGAGTGAAGGATCTGAACAAACGTCTCTTCACCGTCATTTAAAACACAGCTCACCCACATGCTGAGGTAATAATATATGCACATATTTAGAGTTTCTATGGATGAAGCTGCTTCAGCTTTGTCATTGAGCCTCTGATGTGATTTGTCTTTACCTCTCTGCTGCTTCTGCTGCTGCTGCTGCTGTTCCAGAGACTTTACATTTAGTTTCTGGGAGTCTGAAAGCTCCCGCTCCTTAAAAAACTATGTAATGGAAAAACAACTTTATTAGACCGAGGCGTTTCGGCTCTATAGCCTTCATCAGGGTCACACAGAAACAAGCTCAACACATCATTCACATAGACACAGCTGAGAGAAATCTGGACCAATTAGCACTGGTATGCCAAGCACCTTATTTGGTCATGGACCAAAGGGAAGTGAGATGATCACATAAGGTGATCCACAGCACCACACACACTAAACCAATCAAATACACAGCATATAAAGCACATTCAGGCATTAAAAACATGAATGAGGATTTTTATAGTGGGTCTTCTGTGCATTTTGTGTGTACAATGTATTTTTCATTATCTTTTCATTTTTTTAATTTTATTTTTAAATTTTATTTGATTTATAATTGGTTTTCTCTTTTTTTTATATTTTATACTTTGCTGTTTTTCCACTGATCGTTTTTAATGCCTGAATGTGCTTTATATGCATCTGATTGGTTTAGTGTGTGTGGTGCTGTGGATCACCTTATGTGATCATCTCACTTCTCTTTGGTCCATGACCAAATAAGGTGTTGCCATACCAGTGCTAATTGATGTGTCACAGGTAGGGATGTCACGATTATAGATTTTCTTGGTACGATTATTGTCAGAGAAATAATCACGGTGTTAACGATGATCACGATCATTATGCATTAATTAATTTCACAACACTATGAATGTGTAAAATCAAATATAAATTAAAAATATAATTACATTACTCATCTCTTAATATAGGATCATTATTAATCCCCCAGGGAAAGTGTTTGAAATATCTAAGTCATTAATTGTCATCTATACCAAATGTTTAAGTTTATTTTAATCATTTTTTTTACAATACAAATGACACGCTAACATTTAACCAATTCAGTGTTACTTAAGATAAATGGACCAGTATCTGAGCATTTTCCTTTACTTTGGCGCCACATCTGCCGACATGGTTCCAACATCATCTTTTTGGGAAAGTGACAGTATTTAGGAATCTTTACGATCAATTAATTGTGGCGTTTGATACTACGATTAATTGTGAAAACAAGTAATCGTGACATCCCTAGTCACAGGTGCTCCCCTCTCTCCTGATTGGTTGGGACGTGTGGAGGATTGGTCCAGATCTCTTTCAGCTGTGTCTATGTGAATGATGTGTTGAGTTTGTTTCTCTATGACCCTGATGAAGGCTATAGAGCCGAAACGCCTCGGTCTAATAAAGTTGTTTTTCCATTACAAGTATTGCTGGAGCTCCTCTGAATGCTCTCCACTTTGTTTTCACTCTCCATGCACCCAGGGCCGTTGCTATGAATTCTGGGCCCCCTTAAAGAATACTAAAGTGGGCCCCTCCCCCTAACTTTTCCTTTTTTTTTCTTAGACTACGTATGTATTATGGTTTTTTATTTAGCCTTCTTTGTTTTGATGCTAATGCAGCATTACACTGCAAAAACTCAAGTATCTTACCAAGAATATTTGTCTTATTTCTAGTTAAAACAAATCTCATTCTACTTAAAATAAGACTCATCCTATTAAAAGCAGCTTGTTTTTAGACACTTTTTACTTCTTTCAAGCAGATTTTCACTTGAAATAAGTAGAAAAATCTGATAGTGGAGCAAGTTTTTCTTCCTTATTACAAGCACAAAAAACTTACTTTCACTGGCAGATTTTTCTATTTATTGTGAATTTAAGTGAAAATGATCTAAAAACAAGTTAATTTTTAGGTGATGAGTCTTATTTTAAGTGGAAAGAGATTAGTTTTGACTAGAAATGAGACATTTGGAAAAGAAATAAGACAAATATTCTTGGAAAGATGTAGAGTTTTTACAGTGTACTATGAGTATTAGTCAGGGTCTTACGCAGAATAAATCAGTCATACAAAGATTAGACTACTGGGGTTTTTTATGGGCCCCACTGGGCGCTGGGCCCCTAGAGTTATCATCACCTTTCTCCCCTATACAACGGCCCTGCATGCTCCTTGTGGATCGGTGAAGTTGCACCAGAAACCACTCTGTCTCTACTTCCTTAAAAAACTATGCCACGCTCTGGGAATGTCTATTTTTATTTTAGACTCGACTCCTCGTCTCGTGTCAGAAACTCCTGAATCATGGAGATAATTGTGTGACAGCGAGAGCGAACTAACAATCTAACAATACCCGTTTGCATATGTGAGCAGCTCAGACTGAGAGTTAGTGGCTGTTGCAGGAGAAAGTGCTGCAGCAGCTGCTGACTCAGCATCGCCACTCACACACACACACTCTGTCTCCTCACCGGTGTGTGTGTGTGTGCACGACAAACACACCAAGAAACATGTGAATCCTGCTGGAGAAACATCTGGAACAAGAAGAAACATCTGGAAGCTTCTTATCTACAGACTAAACTAAATGAGCTTTATATGCAGCTGCATCTCAATCAATTAGAATAATATCATAGAAAGTTTATTTATGTCAGTAATTCACTACTACATTATATAGAGCCATTACACACAGAATGAAACATTTCTTTTATTTGTAATGATTATGAATAACATTTAAAGAAGACCTACAATGCATTATATTACAAAAGACCAATTAAAAAAGCATTATGTCCATTTATATTCACTCATTCAATACTTGGTTGGGACTAAATTTATATTTGACTTGAATCACTGCAAATGTATTTTCACATGATATTCTCATTCACTGTGATGCACCTGCACTTAAAAAGATGAAAACAACATGGGAAACAGAAACATTAACAAGTTTAATGCAAAAATGAACCTGTAAAAAAAAAAAACTATGGTCTGTTAAAGTGCAAAATAAGCAGCATAAAAAAAAGCAGAGGTGAAGATGAACGTTTTTATTCTGCAGCGTTTGATGGGATGAACTTTGACCTCATGATTCTGTCACTCATCTTCAAATCATTTTTAGGGGCCAATTATTTCTGAAGCTCGTGGCCGCTGCAGAGATCTGACGTGACATGTTCAGCTTTTTTAGTTTCAACTGGACCAACTACAGCAGCAGCAGCAGCAGCAGCAGCAGCAGCAGCAGCAGCAGCAGCAGCAGCAGCGGTGCTGTTAGAGAAGGACTGACAGGAGAGTTTCTCTTTTAGACGTGTGTGTCTTTTCTATTTCTGTATTTTTTTAAATGAAGACAGGTCGATATTGTAATAAACCTGTAGTGGGAATGTGATGCCACACAGAGAAAACTAGGGGTACAGAAGGGGGACATTTCTGTACTTAAAGGTACAGTTCTGTCCTACTGTAGCCTATAGAGAATGTGAAGTTACGTCACGCCGCTTTGCATTGTGGGACGTTGGGCGCCATCTTTGGAGGATCGCGGATGTAAACACTTGCTCGTCTCCCTAAAAAAAGTTCCCCAAAATTGTGTGACAGTTGAGGTTCCTGTCACTATGCCCCCAATTGATCATGCGCCCTGGCTACTTGGCCAAGGGGGTGTCCCTTTGGCCAAGTGGCAAGCGCGCATGACTGTTACCCGCAGTGTTGGGTATAGTTACTTTTGAAAGTAGTTAATTAAGTTACAACGTTACCATAAGTTAAAAGTAATCAGTTACGTTACTGCGTTACCTATGAATAAAAGTAACGCGTTAGAGTACTCATGCGTTACCAAAAATTAAAAGCCTTTTGCAGCGCCTCGCACATGCTGCAACTTAACAGACAGACACACAGCCTCTTTTAAATGCACTGAGTCCTGACGAATAGTCATCCAACCAAACTAACTCTACAGGATAACAATAACAGGAAAGACAGTCAGAAATATGCAACATAGCGTGTTTTTTTTTTTTTTTTGATCGCAGAACTGATCAAAATTCAGGAGTTGCCGTGAATCCCTTTCAGCGGCTTCACTGCTCGATCTGTCTGTCAGTTTGAATGGAGGACTCACGTGTGGAGAGGAGGGAGGCTGGCGAGACGTGAACGTCCTGCCTTGTGTGTAATAAAAGTTTTTTAAAAATGCGGTTAAATGTACTGGTATCACACTGCTGCTACGGCAGCTATGGAGTAGAGATCCGGGCTGGACCGGGGGAGAACTGAGCTGCTGCTGCCCAGAGGGAGCTGCTGAAAGCAGCAAGCACTGAGAGCCGGCCCGGGCTGCTTGTTGCTGCTGGAGAAGCAGGTCCGTACGTGGAGCTGATTCATGGGCCCTTAAATTGGATGTGGATTTTTTTTGCGGTCAACAGAAGCTTATCACCAACGCAGAGTGTTTTTACCGTTATGTTCTTGTCCTTTTCGCCGGCGAATTGAAACGCACACACACAGGCAACGTAGGTCGGCAGGACACAGACGCATCACAGCGCTGCGCCTCGGCTGACACATCCGCAGGTTGCACAGTAGTCTGTCTGACAAAAAGCAGGCTGCAGTCGGGATTTTCCTTTCCTTATCCGGCGAAAAGTAACGGATTACTTTAAAAAAAAAATAACTAAGTTACTGATTGCTCAACTCACGAAACTAACGCGTTACGTTACACGTTACTCGAAAAAAGTAATTAAAGTACTCTAACGCGTTACTTTGTAACGCGTTACCCACAACACTGGTTACCCGGGAGGTGTGGGTTCAATCTCCGCCCGGGCCCTCTTCACAAATTCGCTTAAAAGTAATCATACAGTACAGTACTGCTGCCACAGTAGTACATGCAGATAGTTCACGATGTCTGGATAAGTCAGTGGAGGGAATAAATCTGGGTCTTGAATCCAGTCCCCACTCTCTGTTTACGTTTGCGTTCCTCCAAAGATGGTGCCGACATCTCACTCTCTCATTCTCTATAGGGCCAATTATTGTACCTATGTGTACCTTTTGGGGGTAGAAAAGGCACATAAATGTTCCAGAATGGCAAGAGGTACATATATGTACTCCTAAGGAACACGTATTTACCCCCTAAAGGTACATCATCAGAGACAGTGTGTTAGAAAAACTTAGTAGCTTAAAGCAGAAGTAAGCAATCCAGTCATTTTGGCTAACTTGACTAACGTTAGTTAGCAGCCCCCGCCCTCGTCATGGATCTATTGGTCCTCGTCCCTACGTCACCACATTCACGCGCATCCCTTGGCTGCACACACAGAGAGGACCGCCCCTTTATGCCGTTCTCTCTCCTCATTGGATAAAGGTTGTAGGATACAAGGAAAGTTTTGTTTGTTAGGAAAGTCACCTATGAGGCGACTATTAATATGATTTAACATAGGGACGCGGCTCTGGTTGAAGCTGCTTATTAAACTGTTGGTTTTGATGCTGATGAATCAAATGTGTGAGTGTTTTGGGTCCATGCCTATGTTCCCACAGCCCTATGTTCCCTCAGCCCTATGTTCCCACAGCCCTATGTTCCCACAGTTCTAAGATTTTTCTCAAAATGAGGCCCTATGTTCCCACTGGACTCTCTCTACCTATCTGGACTCTCTCTATCTGGCCCTGTCTAGCCTCTACCTGGTCTTTTTACTAAACTTAACCAACTCCTGCTAACATTTCCATATTTCGCACATTCTGTGACAAACTGTAAACTGTTTTCTTGTCTGTAACAACATCTATTGCACGTCTGTCCGTCCTGGGTGATGATCCCTCCTCTGTTGCTCACCCTGAGGTTTCTCCGATTTTTCCCTGTTAAAAGGGTTTCCATGGAGTTTTTCCTCAGTCGATGTGAGGGTCTAAGGACAGAGGATGTTGTTACGGTAAAGCCCTTTGAGACAAACTGTTTGTAAAAACGGGCTATACAAATAAAATTGCCTTGCCTTGCTTCCTTTCTTCATTGCCTAAACCCAACCAATGGTGGGACCAAAGGGCTGTGGGAACATAGGGCCTAATTTTCAGTGACAACAAAAGTTAGAAATGTGGGAACATAAGGCTGTGGGAACATAGGAATGACCCCAGTGTTTTTCCATCCAGATAGCTACAGTCAGATTAAACTGGAGAGGATCTAGAGCCGAGCCCTGAGGAACTCCACACTGCGTTACTACAAGAAACAACACATTTCAAAACAAGCAGCTGACCAAAGAGCTGATGGGTTTGATGACCAGATCAAAAGTTGTTTGTGTTTTTAAAGGACAATTCCAGGCGAATTCACCTCAGGCTGTATGTTTCTATCATTTTAGGTCTAACAGAAGAATCTGAAGGTTTCCAGTTTAATGTCTCCTGTTGTGCGGTGGTTATGGTCTGTCCCCGCGTCGCCACGGCAGCGATGAATGGGAGCGGATTGAAGTTCTGCTGCTTAGGCTGTTTCCATCCCTCAAAGCCACAGACAGCGTCAGATGGAGACTCAAACATGCACCCAGAAGTTTATTTACTTCAAGTCAAGCCGACATGTTTATAAAACTAGATCTAATTCAAAGTCTCCCGGAGTCTCGCACGAGACCCAGTTGCCGTGCTCGGTGTGTTCAGGTGCAGTGGGGAAAGCTCCCGTTTGTGTCATAAACACAGGAATATCAACTCTTTACTTGCTTCAAGTAAAAAAACTTCTCGGCGCATGTTTGAGTAGCCACCTGACGCTGTCTGTGGAAAAAAATTTACACTTGAAGCAAGTAAAGAGTTGATATTCCTGTGTTTATGACACAAGCGGTAGCTCCTACTGCACCTGAACACACCAGCACTGCAACTTGGGGCTCGCGTGAGACTCCAGGAGACTTTGAATTAGATCGACTTTTACAAACATGTTGGCTTGCTTGAAGCAAATAAACTTCTGGGTGCATGTTTGAGTCGCCATCTGACGCTGTCTGTGGAAAAAAATTGCGGCTTTGAGGGATGGAAACAGCCTAAACAGCTGAACTTACATCCGCTTCCATTCATCGTTGCCGTGGCGATGCGGGGACAGACGCAACTACCGCAAAACAGGAGACATTAAACTGAAAATCTTCAGATTCCTTCTTTTAGACCTAAAATGATAGGAACATACACCCCCGAGTTGAATTCGCCTGGAATTGTCCTTTAACTATTTCACCTGTAAATGTTTGATATGTGTCAGAGATGTACTGACTGAACCTCTTCACTCCTCTGGGGTAGTGACAGTTTTTACCCCAGCACCGAGTCTTATTGTGGCTTTTCCGTCAGGGTGTCAAAGCCACATGAGGGGCAAGAAAGGTCGGTGTTCTTACAAGAATGAAAAAAGAGACGTATCCGTTTCAAAAGTTAAAATTTACTAAAAGAAAACTCAATTACATCCATTACATCATTCTGTAGATAAACTATGTGCTCCCTTCTCCACGCAGCTCTCATCTCAACACTTCAGATATCGGTGGCATTATATACAGTAAATATTCCATTTGAAGGAGCATTTTAAAAACATATAATAGGCTGCATAAAATAAAAATATAAACTATAAAAATTCAAAAACTTTTCATCCATAAATCATGGCTCTTACAAACATTATTTATCATTATTAATGATAACTAATGGCATTTTCAATAGTTTACATACACAGCTGAGGTTAATGAAGGCCAAGATGGAGTGAGTTAGGGTTAGAATTATGAATTTAAAGGGATAGTTCACCCTAGAATGATATTTCGCTCATTATCTACTCACCCTCATGTTGACTAAGGGCTGGAAGAAGTTTCAGAGTCCACCGTCCCTTCTCTGAGTTACAGGGGGTCTTGGCGTAGCAGTGCATGTCCATATAACGGTTGCAAAGGGACACCAGAGCTCTTCGTAAAAAAACACACACAAAAAAACATCCAAATACCTCCATGATGCTCGTATGTAATGTCCGTCTTGTGCTGAAGCCCCAAATTGCGTAATTGTCCCGAAAAAAATTAAATAAGTCTATATTTTAAGCTTGTTTGTAGCGGAAGCTTCTCGAAGCTCCTCTTCCTGGTCCGTCCAAATCTCGCGTGATTCGCAGTAACCGCACTGACGCCGGCGCAAATCACGCGAGATTTGGACGGACCAGGAAGAGGAGCTTCGAGAAGCTTCCGCTACAAACAAGCTTAAAATATAGACTTATTTAATTTTTTTCGGGACAATTACGCAATTTGGGGCTTCAGCACAAGACGGACATTACATACGAGCATCATGGAGGTATTTGGATGTTTTTTTGTGTGTGTTTTTTTACGAAGAGCTCTGGTGTCCCTTTGCAACCGTTATATGGACATGCACTGCTACGCCAAGACCCCCTGTAGCTCAGAGAAGGGACGGTTGACTCTGAAACTTCTTCCAGCCCTTAGTCAACATGAGGGTGAGTAGATAATGAGCGAAATATCATTCTAGGGTGAACTATCCCTTTAACATTACAGCTCCAGACTTAACTCAATAATATGATGACATCACAACAAACACAACAATTTAATTATTATTGTTTCAAATCAACTCAAGAGCCAAACAAACTGACAATGAGCAACACAATGTTGGTTCATTTTAATTGGCTCTAGAAATTGGCAAAGACATTCATTATCAGACTTATCTGTGTATTTATTGGTACCAATAGTATTTATTGATACCAGTATCAATAAATACTTCATTATTCCTCCAGTCAGTGAGTGTTGAGTGTTGGGATGTTTCTGAGCTCGGTCCTGACTCTGAGGTTTTTTCCTCCGTGGAGTTTCACGTCACATCAGCTGAATCAGAGCTGGATGTGAGTCAACACGATGCGTCATTAAAAAAACCCTTCAACTAGAGACCAACATGTTATATCACCATCCTGACATGGACAACACACACACACACACACACACACACTCTCTCTTAGTCTTTTCTTACCTTTCATCTCGTGGCCGTCTTCTCCTCTCTCTCCTTCATTCATCAAGTCGTCCTTTAACATCACCTCCTTTAACATCACCTCCTTCGTCTCTCTCTCTCTGTCTGAAACATGAAGCCAGTGAAACACACACAGACTGTTCATGTTTCTACAGCAGTGGTATGTTTTCTGAGTCTTTATATATTTATTAAACACAGTCGGTCAGTGCTAACATCACTCTGACTGTCTGTACGATCGGCTGCGAACCAACTCGTGTCTGTCAACCAGGAAGTGGAAATAAAAACTAAACAACTCCAAACTAAACTGTTCTTCCAATAAAGAAGAAATGAAGAGAGACGAAACATCTCTGATATCTTCCTTCACCGTTTATTAACCTGCGTCTGTCTCTGTAATTAAGCATTTATGCATATATCTACAATAAAAGCACATTCAGTATATACTTGAACAGCCGGGTCACAGTCCCAGAATGTGAACTGAATTATCGAGGAATCAAAAAGAAAAACATGTATCAGTTTTATATTCTGTTTTAATGATGTTAATTAAGCATATATAAGTTGATTATAACTCATTTTAATTATTTGTTTACACACGTGTTAAAATAATCTTATACAATATGAAAACCCATAATACCGTATTTTCATTATATGTAAATTTAACAACTGGATTATTAATAATATAGGTGACATACAACATTACGGCCAATTCACAGCTGGAAAAGTTGTTTCTAACTGTGATTTTTCTTTTGATTTCAGTTGATTTGATCCGATCAGATTTATTGATCGACTGCACGGACACGTTACAGTTTGATAGGACATGAACCAGCCGATATGTGGAGGATGAAGAGCCGCATGCAGCTTAAACGCCACACATTCATGTTCCACATGTGCGTGCGAGCACAGGAAGTGTGTGGCCCTCGGCGCCGTGGACCTCCAGCCTCTTCAGCATCACAGCGGAGCAGAGCGGAGACGAGCAGCGGCAGAAAGAGCTGAGTCACCACCTGGGAGTCATCACGTGACCCCGGATCCACTCCGGTCTGACTGTTAAAGGGATAGTTCACCCAAAATTAAAATGATTATTAGTCCTCCGTGGCTTCTCTGAGTTACAGCGGGGCTCCGTGCAGCAGTGCATGTCCATATGACGGTTGCAAATGGATACCAACTATATCTATTTCCAACTTGTTTTGTAGCGCTACAAAACAAGTTTCAAAAATAGACTTATTTAATTTTTTTTTGGGACAATTTTGCATTTCGGGGCTTCAATACAAGAGGGACATTACAAACGAGCAGCATGGAGGTATTTGGATGTTTTTTGGTGTGTCTTTTTGTTACGAAGACAGTTGGTATCCATTTGCAACCGTTATATGGACATGCACTGCTACGCCGAGACCCCCTGTAACTCAGAGAAGCCACGAAGGACTCTGAAACTTCTCCCAGCCCTTAGTCCACATGAGGGGGAGGAGATAATGAGGGAAATTTAAATTTTGGGTGAACTATCCCTTTAACAGCGGGAGTAACGAAGGCTCCTGGTCCCTGTGGTCTTCACCTGAGAGACGGTGCGTTCAGGTTCAAGTCCCTGTCCACCTCCATTACTGTCTGCACCTCCTCCTCCTCCTCCTCTTCCTCCTCTACACTTCCCCCTCTTTTTCTCTGCTCCCTCCATTTTGTCTTCCCCATTATTTCTGTTCTTTCTTTCTCTTCATTTCTATCATTCATTCATTTCATTTATTTGCTTATTTGTAACAAGGACGAACATAAGAACAACGTACAGCATACCATCTCCGTTTATCTCTGCTCGTCTTTCTCCTCCATCTTTGTTTCCCTCCTTCTCTCATCTCATTCCTCCACCTTTGCTTCTAATCTCTTTCACTTTGTCTCTCTCCATCAGCCCCCCCCCTCCTCTGTTTTCCATGATTTAGACGAGTGTTTTTATTTCCCCGGTGGTGAGTTTCCACCTGAGCTGCTGTTCTCCTGAATGAAAGCAGGGAAAAGGTGCAGAGCAGCTGAACGACACTTTCCTCTCTGCAGGAAAACACATCCCTCCTGTTTTTCCTGCTTCCTCCATCCGGACGGTTTTCATCCTTTGGTTTGTATTTTCGTTTGTTGGCTGACTCCGCCCCATTTAGGAGACCGTGACTCCGCCCCCTTTAGGAGACCAGCAGACCATGACTCCGCCCCATTTAGGAGACCGGCAGACCATGACTCCGCCCCCTTTAGGAGACCAGCAGACCATGACTCCGCCCCCTTTAGGAGACCAGCAGACCATGACTCCGCCCCATTTAGGAGACCGTGACTCCGCAGACCGTGACTCCGTCCCCTTTAGGAGACCAGCAGACCATGACTCCGCCCCCTTTAGGAGACCAGCAGACCGTGACTCCGCCCCCTTTAGGAGACCAGCAGACAGACCGTGACTCCGCCCCCTTTAGGAGACCGGCAGACCATGACTCCGCCCCCTTTAGGAGACTGGCAGACCGTGACTCCTCCCCCTTTAGGAGACCAACAGACCGTGACTCCGCCCCCTTTAGGAGACCGGCAGACCGTGACTCCGCCCCCTTTAGGAGACCAGCAGACCGTGACTCCGCCCCCTTTAGGAGACCAACAGACCGTGACTCCGCCCCCTTTAGGAGACCGGCAGACCGTGACTCGTCTGTGGAGAACAAGTGGAGAACTGAGGAGGAGTTACACCTGGAGGAGAGCTGGTGGAGAACGGAGGTGAGGACTACATCTCCCATGATGCCGCGTTCCTTCACTCAGCTCCATCATTGTTCTGACTGAGCAGCAGAGGTTGGTGTGTGTTTCTTCAGGCTGCTCTTAGCAACATCTCACAGTTTATTCATCTGTAATTAATTAGCAGACATCTGATCCAGAAGACAGTTTTTTTTAAACACATAAATCCATAAAAGTGAGACAGTTGTTCAGACCTGCAGCGTTCAGCGGCGTTCAGCGTGGAGCGTTCAGCGTGGAGCGGAGCTCTAATTATCACCTCAAGTGCTGTTAAATCCTCCTCCAATGATGGGATTAACACTCTGAACTTTCATTCAACTTCTCTCTGAAGTTTCCCCCCGAAGCTCAGACCCACTTAACGGGAGACGAGTCGAGTCTGAGCGTCCGACTCATCCACACCATCACCATCACCATCACCATCGCCATCGCCACGACGACTGAGCTCCTGTTACTGCTTTAATATCGTTAATTATTATAGCCTTACATCCCATCAGAGAGTGTGGTGGTGAGTTCACTGTCGTCAGAATCTCCGCTGTCATTGGATGATGGAGAACTCGGTGTTTTATCTGATGACATTACAGACGCTGCTCTGGTCCGACTAACGACTCGACACCTCGTTTATCTCCGATCGCATATTAATAATCCATCAATAACACGGAGCATGAGAATCTAGAACTGGGTTATCTGGGATGTGTTAATGCATCTTCTGACTCCTGTGGCTTTTTATCTTGTATATTAATCACTGGTGATAATGATTATAGATTATCAGGCCTGTGCAGTTTCACTGTCACTGTGGATGAATGGAGAAGAAGTTATTTATACTTGTTTTAAACCTACTGTTTCCTCCTGGTGATAGATAATAAAACTAGAGGCCTTTAGAGAATCAAACACCCACTATTCTTTTAAAAGACAGTTAAAGGGACAACGAGGAGTTTTGTTAAAGTGAAGTGTTTTCACACTACATTTATGAGCCTCCGCACCGTGAAATTCTTTGACCGGTGCAAGACAGACTCATGTTTTCATTCATCAAGAATTGAAGTCAGAGGTTGGAAGACGATCACATACCGTCGTAGTTCCCACCATAAACGGAGATTCGGCTGCGTTATTCTCATGACTCGCCACGAAACCGAAAGTAAAGAAACGCTGGTCGGCTCGCCCAGCATTTCCACCACCACTAATAATAACAAAATAACCATAGAGACAAAACCATAGATTTATCTACAATGGACCATTAACAAGTGGTAACGGAGATTCATCCACATTAATATCAGACTTTTTTATAACCAAATACAAACTCCTCATTGTCCCTTTAAAGGATCATTTCCGTTTTTTACAACCTGGACCTTATTTCTAGCATAAAATACGATCATTTTACTCACCCAGACAACTTTGGTGTCATTTGGAGTTGTTTTGACGAAATTAGCCCCAGTGGAGCGGCGCGTATATCCATATTATGCAAGAACACGGGGCAGCGCAATGCAGCCTCTAAATAACACATTATCCGCCGCAAAACTCCTTCATTTCGCCAATATTTAGTTCTGATAGGCTAGTGCTATTCCCCTCTGAGTCCGGGGTTAGCTGTTATCAACATCCGGGGGTCTCTAGATTGACTACTAACCTCTTATCTGGATGATGTCATCTCCGACCGCTGCCCGGCGCGGCTAACTTGCTACCTCTAATGCTACGGTTTGTTTCTGTGTGTTTCTGACTTGTCAGAACAAAATGAGCAGCTGGATGGGGGCGGTGCGTGGCGCAGTGGGTAGAGCGGCCGCCCCATGTAGAGGCTACAGTCCTCGCCGCAGGCGTCCCCGGTTCGAATCCCGCGTCGGGCAGACCTTTCCTGCGTGTCATTCCCCCTCTCTCTGCCTCCCCATTTCCTGTCTATCTCTACTGTCATCACTATCAAATAAAGGCAAAAAAGCCGAAAAATATACTTTAAAAAAAAAAAAAAAAAAAAAATGAGCAGCTGGATGAAGTTCAGCTTCCACAGGCTTCCTCTCCTCAACCTGGACTCACTAAAGCTCCGGCTAGTTGAGATAAAAATGGACCCGAATGCCGAAGCAGAATGATTATTATCAGAATGAGCTGCACGGCGCTCAGAGATGACATCATCCAGGTCAGAGGTCAGTAGGTCAACCTACAGAGATGACATCATCCAGGTCAGAGGTCAATAGGTCAACCTACAGACCCCGGATGTTGTCAACATGCCACCACGGGCTCAGAGGGGAATAGCACTAGTGTATCATAACAAAATATTGGTGAAATGAACGAGTTTTGCGGCGGATAATGTGTTATTTAGAGGCTGCATTTCGCTGCCCCGTGCTCTCGCATTATACGAATATA
Organism: Trachurus japonicus; assembly: GCF_045865225.1. Lineage (NCBI taxonomy): Eukaryota > Metazoa > Chordata > Actinopteri > Carangiformes > Carangidae > Trachurus > Trachurus japonicus. The sequence goes on along the minus strand of NC_140916.1, from coordinate 284,631 downwards.
CGCGCCGCTCCACTGGGGCTAATTTCGTCAAAACAACTCCAAATGACACCAAAGTTATCTGGGTGAGTAAAATGATCGTATTTTATGCTAGAAATAAGGTCCAGGTTGTAAAAAACGGAAATTATCCTTTAAGGGTTGAAAAACACTTCCCCTTAGACTTAAAGGGTTAAGACACCGAGTGCCCGTTACCTCTCTCTGTCTCTGAGGGTTATTGTTATTGGTGACGATGGATTGTTTTAGTCTGAGGAGAGAGTCTGTAGTTTTTATACAGACTCTCAGATGGTTATGAAACGGTACAACTGTTATTTCATTAACAATGATAGAAGTGAATCAGAGTAAACCGGTTGGTGCCGGTTCTGAGATGAGACACGTGAGACTGAACTGAATAAAAACCTGAGTGGTTTCTGTATCAGAGAGAGAAGAGAGGGATAGATAGATAGATAGATAGATAGATAGATAGATAGATAGATAGATAGATAGATAGATAGATAGATAGATAGATAGATAGATAGATAGATAGAGATGTAGTGTGATGAACGACTCTGCAGCTTCTCTCAAAACTCTTCACGGCTCATAAACTCCCAGGAAGAACAGAAACCATCTCTCCATCCCATCATCCCTCCTTCTCTCCATCCCTCCATCCCTCAGAGAGCTCGTTCTCTCCATCCCGGCCGGACCAGAGAGAGAGAGAGAGATGGCCTTCTGCTTCTGTTTCATTGTTTTATTTTATTACTTTCATTTTCTTGTTTTTATACGTTTCATCCCTCAGAGGAGAGAGATTCATCACCACGGAGACAGAAACAACAGAAAGAGAGGAGGATTTATCTCTTCTCTCTGCTCCACTTTCTCCTCCTTCCTTCCCTCCTTTCCTCCTCTCCTCTCCTCCCTCCTTCCCTTCTTCCCTTCTTCCTTTCCTCCTCTCCTCTCCTCTCCTCTCCTCTCCTCTCCCCAGTGTTCATCCAGAGGAGGAGTGGAACAACAAGGGAGGAAGGGAGGGAAAACAGTGTACAGACCATAGTTACCAGGGCCGTTGCTAGGAATTCTGGGCCCCCTTAAAGAATACTAAAGTGGGCCCCTCCCCCTAACTTTTCCTTTTTTTTTTCTTAGACTACATATGTATTATCGTTTTTTATTTAGCCTTCTTTGTTTTGATGCTAATGCAGCATTACACTGCAAAAACTCAAGTATCTTAGCAAGAATATTTGTCTCATTTCTAGTCAAAATGTCATTTCTAGTCAAAACAAATCTCATTCTACTTAAAATAAGACTCATCATATTAAAAGCAGCTTGTTTTTAGACACTTTTTACTTCTTTCAAGCAGATTTTCACTTGAAATAAGTAGAAAAATCTGATAGTGGAGCAAGTTAGAATGAGATTAGTTTTGACTAGAAATTACATTTTTATTAGAAATAAGACAAATATTCTTGGTAAGATGTTGAGTTTTTGCAGTGTGAATACATATATCTATATATATATGAGACTTTTCTTTTTGCATGGAGATGCAGGGATTATGAAATCCTCCACGCTGCAGACTTCACAGATTTACTTTACTTTACTTTATTAGTTTATTTAGTCGGGACAGTGAGTACTAGAGTACCCACAGTAAATACTAGAGTACCCACAGTAAATACATCGGATTTATACAAAATGTGCTAAAACATAAACAGTCCATAAAGACAGAGGACCAGTAGATAACAGGAAAAGTACATTTACATAGTTACAGGGTTAGACAGGATTCTATATATAATCTGTATAGCTGCGATTTAACATAATTCATTTAAATATAAAAATATATCTATACAGATGTGTCTGACATGACAGTAAAATGTAGAATATGTGAATTTTGGCTGATTATGTGTTGAAATGTGCAGTATAAATAAAGATTATTATTATTATTATTATTATTACTATTATGGTTATTATTAGTAACCGTGGTTACACCGGTGTATGTGCTCTAATGAATCACATTCAGATTCATTCACACAACTAATTAGTGTGACAGTTAATTAATCTAATGAGCTACGGAGCTAAAACACACACACACACACACACACACACACACACACACACACACACACACACACACACACACACACACACAGAGTCTTAAAGGGACAGTGTCATGGTGGTTTCTCTCTCTCTGGACTCAGAAGTAATCAGATTACTGAGGCAGCTGCACGCTGCCTTCACTGTCCCATGCAGCGTCACGCCTCGTTAGTGTCCCTGAATGCAGCACGGCCGCCGCTAACAGTGTTAGTGACACCTGAGAGTTCACACACACACACACACACACACAAACACAGAGAGACACACACACAAGCTCTCTCTTCTACACTCTGGTTAAAGAGCTGTATAGAGTGAAGCAGCAGAAGGACAGTGAAGGTCACGCGGCCCCTCTAGTAATCCCTAGTAATCTAGTCTACTTGCCAGCCCATAGGGCCCCATTGTGAACCCGGAAGGGACCAGATTGAAATCCATCAAAATCGGCCCACTGGCGGTTTAAATCTGGTCACTACCGGTTTAGACAGCCATTTTGAATTTTGAAAATGTCAGAAATGGATTCAGCATCATCAATAACCCCTAAAACCACTCCAATATTGCCCAGATCAGCCAAGTCAATTTTGCTGAAATATTGCCCATATAGGAAATTATGCTAATTTATGCTAATTATGTCAATTGTGCTAATTGCCCAATATATATAAATTAGCATCCGGCAGTTTCTGAATACTGGGGACCTATACTATATATTTCTAACATAAAACTTTGGGGTACTCAACATTTCCGGGTACTCATTTTTGGCAAGTAGACTAATCCCCGTTACTAGCCTTTTAAAATCCATGCCTATTTTCTAGACATTTTCTCGAAAATGTATATCCATAATAAAATGAGCATATCTATGTAACTACAAGGTCTATTTGAATACCTTTGGTGTCATTGGAAAGGGAACACTTTGAGTGTTCTTTGAGATGTGTAATTATCAGTATATGTGTTACTGATGAATAGTAAATGAAGATGGCACACTGCAAAAATTCAATAATGTTTTGTCTCGCTTAAAAAAAAAAGCACTTTTAGTGTGAGTATCCCTTGGAAATGTTGCTAATGAAGCTCTAAACCTCTTTCAAATTATAGTACAATATGTGGACATTGTCTCTGCAAAGGTTGATTTTGATCAAGTGAAGCAGAACAAATTTAGAGAGGTTTTAGCACAAACATATTAGGCAAGGTGTACAAAAATGACCATTTTGGCACATTTTGGCACCATTTGTGCCATTTGTATTTTCTAATGTACAATTATATTATATATTATATTTTTCATTTGTATATCACTAATGGTGTTCAGTACATCCAAATACAACAGTTTTTGGCTTTATAAATATATATTATATATTTCCCATTCAAAAAATGATCACACAAAGCAATTGAATCTTGAATCCAAATGGACCAGATTTACTTGTATCATACTGCAAACATTTCTGTTACAATAAAATAAAATAAGATAAAATATTTTCCATAAAAGTGTCAAGCAAGTACTATTTTGTAAATATGAACTAAAAAACACACAGCAAACAAAAATAACTATTTACATTACAGGAGTGACACATAGTGTCTAGTCTGTCTTAGTGTCTATTGTCCATCATGCCAAAGCTGAAAGCAGTTTTTGGTGGATGAGAGGCAGAGAGGAACATTGCACTTCCTGCAATAAACTGCTGTTTTTACTCTGGGTTGTCCAGCATCCAGGCATCTCTTGCAATGCTTCCTGGTCCTGGCCTCGCCACTATAGAAAGCAGGTGCAGTGTTGGGGGCCGGGGGTGGGGCTGCTGCTGCTGATGAGCTCTCAGCCAGTTCCAGAAGTTCTTTGGCCAACTTCTCTTGAAAGAACTTGTGTGTTAGGGGCTTCTTCAGGGTGGGGTCCGGTCTTACTTTGAACAGTTCCTTGTGCAAAAGATAACTGTTTACCACAGCAATGTCCACGAAGTGATAAAAAAAATGTCTTATACCACTTCATGGTTTTGTGCCGGACACTGTAAAAACCAATCAGTGCATCTGATAAATCCACCCCTCCCATATACTGATTGTAGTCAAGAATACAGCCTGGAACAGGTATGGCTTTGGTCGTCCATGCACCAGCCTCCTTCACCTTTCTTTTGACAGTCTGATTACTGTATGCTTGATGAAGTGTAGAGCACATCGTGACCTCTCTTGTGTCCATCCATTTCACATATAAGAGTTTGCCATCCCGGATCCAACGAAGATCCCCCCTCTCAGCCTTTTTTGGCAAGTCGTTGTTCTGGGTCTGTGGGAACCCAATGCGATTTTTTCTTATTGTCCCACAACAGCCAATGTGTTTTTTGTATAAATCGGTAAAGAGAGTGGGGCTTGTGTAGAAGTTGTCGGTGAACAACTTATATCCACTCCCAAGAAGAGGAAATGGAAGAAGGTCCATCACAGAAGAGTAACTCAACCCGTGGCCTGTGGCAGTCAGTGATTTGCCTATGTAAACAAAGAAATTCCAAGTGTAACCCGACGAGGAATCAGCGAGGACGAACAGTTTGAAACCCCACCTGGTGGGTTTGTCTTTCATATATTGCTTCATGCTGATTCTCGCTTTGCTTGCGACCATGCGTTCGTCGATGGACAGATTCTGGTGAGGCTGGAAATGGGCTTTGCAGGCAGTTACAATCTCTGAATAGAGAGGCTTTATTTTGAATAGCCTGTCATATTCAGGAGTGTTCTTTTTCTTGTCATTTTCCTCGTCTTCCTTCAGGTCACTGAGATGCAGTGACCACAAAATGCATTCAAAACGCCTCCGTGACATTATTTCACCAGGAAAGTGGAAGTTATACGGCCATGTTTTTCTCCAGTAATCTGATCTATGGTGCACCGTCACCAGGCCAGTGAAGAGGATGATAGCAAGAAATGTGTAGAAGTCCTTGGCTGTAAGAACCTCCCATTTGAAGGTCATTCCTGCCTGCTTACGTTTAGCAGCATTGGCGTTGGTGTTTGCAATTATCCTATTCACAACCGACACAGAGAAAAAAAGTTGGAACAGTTCCAACGGAGACCATGCTCTGGTGGTATCAAATGTTGGTCCTGGGGTCCTGGCTGGCATGAACCTCAGAGGATCAGGGTTGATGTCCACCTCATCTCTGTCACACCACCTTTCTTCCTCCTCACTTTCTGTTGGTGCTGTCTTCCTTTTTGCTGTCTTTTTGCCACCTGTGGGGGTAGTTCCCACAGAGGAGCGTCTTTTCTTCTGCAGAGTGGTGGGGGGAGGTACAGATGGGCCTGCCTGAGATGACGATGTAGATGGGCCTGCCTGAGGTGACGACTGCGGGGGTTGTGAAACTCCAGATGATGACTGTCTCCCAGTTCTTGTCTGCCGTGTTGTGGAGGGCCCTGGGTCACTGGCAAGCGGTGGTTCATAATCCTCATCACTGTAAACCCAAATGCAGAAGAAAAACAAATATATTCATTCAGTGGCCTGGTCCTGAAATCTCAATTACATGTAAACACTAAAGGAAGAAACAGGGTAAAAAGAAACACACACTGTACTGGGGAAATAAACATACGCAGGCGCGCACACACACACGCACGCGCGCGCGCACACACACACACACACACACACACACACACACGCACACACACACACACACACACACACAAGACAGACAATGTATGTCTTATCATCACTTGATGCTTTTTTTCTGTCATATTTTCACATCATAAGCCAAAATGTTGTCTTGACAAAGCTTCTAGCTCGACCTACATAGGATAAATCTTTGAATACAACATTTACAAAACACTACATACCTTTCCGATGATGGAAGACGATAGTCGGAGTCACCGCTGTCCTGTGTGTTTTCCGGATGAATAAGGTCTTCGTCTTCTGAAGACGAGTCACTGACGCATAGCGTGTTGTCAGCGTCCGTCTCCAGCAGTTCTAATGCTTCCGAAGCTGTAAGACGTTTCTTTGGGCCTTGTTTGACCATCTTTCACCGAAAACTTACAAAATGCACGGTAAAATGAACTCTCTGCTGCTGTAAACAACCAAGCTGCTGTGCGCTCTGCGTCCCGATGCGTACTGACGCACTTAGCACGGGTAGCATGTACGGCATTACGCAGGGCTCTATCTCTGCCACTGATTGGTCAATATGGGTGAATGAGACCTCCTTCGACTCCTTAGAGCCAATAGAATAAATCTAGACCCAAGGGAATGACATTGGCAGCACTGCCAGCCAATCAGAATCCTTAGAATCCCAGTAGCGATGACGTGCAGGCTGTTGTGTGCAGAGCTTGTCGTGCTTACGCCCGGGTCCTAAAGTCCGCCATTTTCTGCCGGTTGTTTGGAATATAATACAGGACATTGGACTAACAGGGAAATATGTGGATTTACCGATAAAACGAACTTTTCACGGCGAAACAGCACAGGTAAGAGGAAATTTACAACCATGTTTTGACGAAGCAGTGTCTGTTTTTGTTCGTTTTTGGCTCCTATCTCTGCCTTGCTTCTGTGAAATCGCGGGTGCTGGGTAACGTCACAATCCTTGTATCCGGCTCTTTCAGATGAGTGGTAGCACATGTGTTTTGCATAATGTACAGTAGTATACGAGCCACAAATGTGGCGACTGGGTCCACACATGAAGTTTGATGTCTAGTTGTTTGTTTGAGTAGTGTTTGGGCTGTGTTTGGGTCATATAAACATGGTTTTTACACGTTGTAGCCCAGCTTCTGCTGTTTAATTTGACATATAATATGACCATATTCTTTCATAATCAGTGCAGTGGTGGCTCTGTTATTGTTCTGCATGTATTAGAGTCCCCCAATTGGGGGACTTTTAACAGGCTAGGGATGTGCACGGTTACCACGGTTACCCGAGTACCCGGGTACCCGAGTAGGTAATCTGCTATCCGGTTATGAATTTATTACCCGGTTAACCTAGGATTAAAAAACGTCACGTTAGAGCATCAGTCTAGTGTGGGATCAAACTACATCATCATGCCGTGGTTCAGCTTTTTGTCGTGTTCAACAGTTTCAGATCAAGCAACGTGATTTCCTGCTGTAAAAGTGTTTTTGGATCGAGCCTCGGACTTTCAAACCTTTTACAATAATCTGTGGTGGTTCCCTCGGCGTCATCAAGTCTGAAACCTTCCCAGTTATTTCCTGAGACGATGCGAGGCAGAGAGGAGCGAAGGCACCAACATGTAGTGTGGACTAATAAATAAGCACCGCTAATGATTTAAAAAAAAAAAAAAAAAGTTTTCTCCTCCAAGGCGGATATTTTATTGCCTGAGCCTGAGCGTCACTGACTGGTTCACATCCAAGTCGGCGCGTGCATTAAAAAAAAACAAACGACTTCACGCCGTCTCATGGAGCGCTGTAGATTAATGTCAGTAGCTACTTACTGACTAACTTTCAGAGTTTCAGAGTTATATTGTGTCAGGTGTCTGCAGCTCATCTTGTAGCCTCCTACCTTTAGTTTATATTATATAAATATGTTATAACCAAGTCCAGTTGCCAGAGGTGGGAGAAAGTCCCTATGTTGCAAGTCCAAGTAGAGTCTCAAGTCTTTGCTCTCAAGTCCCAAGTCAAGTCCAAGTCCAAGTCCTAAGATTTTTGTTTCGAGTCCCAACCAAGTCCTAAGATTTTTTTTCGAATCCCAAACAAATCGATTATAATTAATGATACATAAAGATCATGACCACGCCTCGCTTCTTTATTGGTCACATTCAATTTCACTTCACATTCTGCGGAGACGGCGACTCAGGATTGTCGTGTTCCCCCACACACAAGACGACTTTTGATCCAAACGGTCACAATTGTTGGGGCCAACAATTGTAAATATTGAACATGTTTAATATTTACGATTGTCGGCGCCGACCGTTTTACGAGCCGATTGTCGGCAGAATTTAAATCTTAAAACACCACACACCACAGGAGAATCTCATAAAATAATCTCAAGAGCCTAAGATAATTGGGCGATTTTGTCTTTGGTCAGAAGGGGGAAAATCAGGGCAAAATCAGCCAGATTATCTTTATGTGTGGTAGCCTAGGCATTAGTGTGTTGGCATTAATTATAGAGCCAAGACTGATAAGGAGTGGATTCCATATAGAACGTCTCTGGCTGCTGCTACAGTAACATGGATGGGACACTTTTAAAAATATTTTTATATTTGTGCTGCATGTGACCTGACTTGAATTTCAAGTCAAGAGGGTTAAATCCAAGTAGAGTCTCAAGTCTCTGCTCTGAAGTCCAAGTAGAGTCTCAAGTCTTTGGCATCAAGTCCAAGTAGAGTCTCAAGTCTTTGCTCTCAAGTCCAAGTAAAGTCTCAAGTCTTTGCTCTCAAGTCCAAGTAGAGTCTCAAGTCTTTGCATCAAGTCCAAGTAGAGTCTCAAGTCTTTGCTCTCAAGTCCAAGTAAAGTCTCAAGTCTTTGCTCTCAAGTCCAAGTAAAGTCTCAAGTCTTTGCTCTCAAGTCCAAGTAGAGTCTCAAGTCTTTGGCATCAAGTCCAAGTAGAGTCTCAAGTCTTTGCTCTCAAGTCCAAGTGTCTTTGGCATCTAGTCCAAGTAGAGTCTAAAGTCTTTGGCATCTAGTCCAAGTAGAGTCTCAAGTCTTTAGCATCTAGTCCAAGTAGAGTCTCAAGTCTTTGGCATCTAGTCCAAATAGAGTCTCAAGTCTTTGCTCTCAAGTCCAAGTAGAGTCTCAAGTCTTTGGCATCTAGTCCAAGTAGAGTCTCAAGTCTTTGGCATCAAGTCCAAGTAGAGTCTCAAGTCTTTGGCATCAAGTCCAAGTAGAGTCTCAAGTCTTTGGCATCAAGTCCAAGTAGAGTCTCAAGTCTTTGGCATCAAGTCCAAGTAGAGTCTCAAGTCTTTGGCATCAAGTCCAAGTAGAGTCTCAAGTCCAAGTAGAGTCTCAAGTCTTTGGCATCAAGTCCAAGTAGAGTCTCAAGTCTCTGGCATCAAGTCCCAAGCGAGTCCTAGTCTTTTTTTGATTTGATCAAGCAAGTCTTAAGTCATCAAAATCGGGACTCGAGTCCAAGTCCCCACCTCTGCCAGTTGCGTTCGATTTAAACTTCCTTGAGATAATTACTTGTGATGTTTAATACTGAGATTAATTGTGAAAACCGGTGATGGTGACATCCAGCACGCTGAGCTCTGATTGGTCGACACGAGACTCAGGATGAGAGAGAGTTATTACCACAGTTAATGCTAGTGTTTATAGTGTGTGTGTGTGTGTGTGTGTGTGTGTGTGTGTGTGTGTGTGTGTGTGTGTGTGTGTCTGTGTGTGTGTGTGTGTGTGTGTGTGTGTGTGTGTGTGTGTAAGTGGACGAGACTCTGAGCCAATGGGGAGTCTCCTCTGTTGCTCCGGGCAACAACTGTTGACTGTGGCGGAAAATATTGGACTCTGGAAAAAAAAAAAAAGCTGACGTTTCAGTGTGTCTCCAGATTACACACACACACACACACACACACACACACACATGGATACACACACACACACACACACACCCATGTGCTTCCAGGCTGATGTGTTGCTCTTATGTCATAAGGCAAAGAAGCTTCTTTTGTTTTGTTTTGCACAAAGATGCAGAAACACACAATACACACACACACAATACACACAACAAACACACACACATGAACACACTAATGCGCACACACACACACACACACACACACACACACACCCCTCCCTCCTCCTCTGTTGTCGGGTCCAGATCAAACATGGACGTGTTTGTTTTGTTGTTGCTCACACACACACACACACACACACACACATATTTGTTGTGTGTGTGTGTGTGTGTGTGTGTGTGTGTGTGTGATGTGTGTGAGTCAGTGAGATCCAGCAGCACACACACACACACACTCACACACACTGACACATAACAACAGAAACACACATCGTCCTCATCCAGCTGGACCAGAGCTGAGTTCATTCAATCCTGTCCAACTTCATTCATAAAACACATTGAAAACAAAGTGCTGCATGTGAAGAGAACAGTAAAGTCAAACAATAATATATATAATATATATATATATTATAATATAGTGAAACAATAAGAGCTGAGGAATAAAAGAGAAATGAGCCTCAGCAGCTTTTAGCAGGTTAACTCTGTCACATCTGTCACATCTGTCCAGGTGAATTCTGTCTCGTTGTCTCTTTGTGTTTAACACACTTGAGTTGTGTTCTTAACCCTGTAAAACCCAAATATACTGTGTGTTGAAGGTGGTTAGAAATCATTATAATTACTTATAAAAGTGTTTAGATATGGCAATATATCTTTACTCTTTAGTTTCTAATACAATAAAATATGTAAACATGTAATCCAATATAAGGCTGAAGGCGTTATAATGTGTAGTTTAAAGTTATATTGTGAAATATAACTGACCCAACGTTGTAATATTGCAATAATTATAAAACAAGCTCTAAATAAAATGTAGGGCATATTTTCCACAAAGAACTATATATGTTCATGTTCTAGACATTGTAATAAACACAAAAAAAAAATATTCAAAGCATTTTACTTACTTGAATTAGATGAATCCAGTCCAGTGAATCGAAGGGATGTTGCTCGATCAAAAAATTGGAGGTTGTGTGACTTCTTGACCTGAGGGCGGGCCTTATATACAAATGTTGGATCCAATCGCAATGTGAGAACAAACTATAGGACCCAATGATCATGTTAATATGGTTGAACCTATGGTTTTTTGGGGATAACCGAAATTGTTGGAATTCTGCAACAGTGGGTCTTACAGGGTTAACAGTGTTATCTTGGATTTTTATCTCATTCAGCGCCGTATTTCTTATATTTTATATCTTTTATATGACCACAGTTAGTGCACATGCTGTTTATATTGTTATTTATACTGATGCCAGTTCCTGTGTCATGTGTTTTGTACCTTTATGTGATCGTATGACCTGCAACTCAAGTTGAAAAAAAAAATAAAGAAAGTAACCCTCCTTATGTTTGAGTTACTCCATCTTCCATGTGATATCCCCACCGTTGTGTTCCCATGGGAACGCACCCGGGGTTAAACTCCTGCAGGAAGAGGATAACAGGTCCTGTAAGGTGTGAAAGCCTCTAAACCAAACTAAAGGTCCTTGAAGGGAGGTATCTCAGTATAAATGTAATGACCTACATGCTGGACCAGTTGCTATTTATTTAGTTATTTATTTATTTTTGATGTCCAACAGTTCAGATTCTTGTGTATAAACTGCACAGCTTTCTGCTTTAAACCCACATACACCCCCCATCTGTGTATATACACATATCTGAAATATATCATTATTGTAGTTCAGATATATTTAAAGATATACTAATATTATATTATATTATATTATTCTATTCTATTTATTACAGTTTATTAACTTTTTAAGTACTCTTACTCAAATCTGTATTATTATGACATATGAAACATACGTTTACATAAACACAGACAGTTACAGATGTCCTTAGAAAGTATTTTAAATGGACCACCAGGTCGTGTCTGTTGCACTTTTAAACTCCCGTGCACTTTAAAATTGTTTTTATTTCTTTATTTGTCTACCAGCGAGCAGACAGAGAGCACAGTAGCTTCTTTTAAAGTATTTTTTTAAAGAATTGTGTATTTTATTCTTTGTATAATTTGTCAAATGATCAAATCGTTGTAAAGTGGAATCACAGTGAAAACAGACGGACTGACCTTTACTTTGAACCACACAGTCACCGTGACGACACATCCACGTGACTTTAATCCCACGTGGAGAAGCCGAGTCCCACCAACATGTCACAGTTTACTCCTGAATTATTCAAATACGTTTTTGCATAATTGCAACAAGGAATATTTTGGTGCCGTGAATAATTAATGAGTTCTGTGTTTAACCAAAGATCCTAATTATGTTACGTACAAACAGCAGATGGAGGCGGCGCAGCAGGAGCAGCGTGAACACAGACACAGAGAGTCCACCTTTAATAGCGTTAACACAGACAGACTAGACCTTTAATTAGGTTTAACGAGTCACAGAGAGTCACAAAGAGTCACAACGAGTCTGAACAAACACAGACAGAGTCCACCTTTAATAATTATGTTATGTACAAACAGCAGATGGAGGCGGCGCAGCAGAAGCAGCGTTAACACAGACACAGAGAGTCAGAGAGAGTCCACCTTTAATAGCATTAACACAGAGTGTCCACCTTTAATAGCATTAACACAGAGAGTCCACCTTTAATAGCATTAACACAGAGAGTCCACCTTTAATAGCATTAACACAGAGAGTCCACCTTTAATAGCGTTAACACAGAGAGTCCACCTTTAATAGCGTTAACACAGACAGACTAGACCTTTAATTAGGTTTAACGAGTCACAACGAGTCACAGAGTCACAGAGTCACAGAGAGTCACAACGAGTCTGAACAAACACAGACAGAGTCCACCTTTAATAGCATTAACACAGAGAGTCCACCTTTATTAAAGCAGATATCAGTGGAATGTTTTTGTTAATATAAGTCCTAAATAGTCCTATTTTCCGTCAGCAATCACTTACATGAAGTATTTCAGCCTAAACACGAGTCTCTCCGTCACTCTGCTCTGCTGTAACCCGAGGAGAAAATTTTCCTTGTGGGATACAAGTGTTATCCAATGAGGGGAGAGAACGGCATGAAGGGCTGTGTGTGCAGCCAAGGGATGCGCGTGAATGTGGTGACGTAGCACGAGGACCAATTGATGCCTGACAAGGGCGGGGGCTGCTAACTCATGGTGCGTTCAAGGAAACTCGTACTTTGTGTTTTTCCTTCCTGTGAAGTCATACCAGTTCGATCTGGTACGAGTTCACGGGTCGGAAGTTACGAGTGGCCGTTATAGGGAACTTTCACAGACAACAGGACGGTAAAAACACGAGCTACGGGTTACCTGGAACGCTACCAAGTCGTAGTTGTGACTTGAAGCTGTAACTTACGGTTTCAAAAGCCTGCCTTGAACACAGCATTAGCCGAAACGGCCGTGAAGCTGATATCTGCTTTAATTAGGTTTAACGAGTCACAACGAGACACAGAGAGACACAGAGAGTCTGAACAAAGACAGAGAGAGTCAACATTTAAACTGAGGCCGAGCGCCGGGCTCACAGACACAACGAGTCACAACGAGTCTGAACAAACACAGACAGAGTCGACCTTTAATTAGGTTTAACTGAACTGAGGCGCTGGACTCACAGTCACAACGAGTCAAAGCAACTAAGAATGAGAAATGACTGAGCAGCAGCTTCTCTTCAGCTCAGATTAACTAACGGAGGAGAGGAGCTGGAGACGAGCAGAACGGGTACACACAGGTACACACAGCTACACACACAGGTACACACAGGTACACACAGGTACACACAGGTACACACAGGTACACACAGGTACACACAGGTACACACAGGTACACACAGGTGAGTCACAGTGAAGACATGGTCGTGCTGTGTGTGTGTGTGTGTGTCAGGTGGAGCCGGAGGATGAATGCAGATGGAGCCAGATGTTAACAGACTGAACATTTACATTCCTCTGTCTCAGTGTGGAACTGAGCCACACACACACACACACACACACACACACACACACACACACACACACACACACACACACACACACACACACACACACACACACACACACACACACACACACACACAGTCAGCTGCTCCAGATGAGCGCCGCCACACGCTGCCAGGTGTACGAGGTGTTCGAGGTCAGAGGTCACGGCCAGACTAACGCTGACCATGTGACCGTCTGACAGGAACAGCAGGTTACAAGAAGAGGAACAAGATTTTTTTTTTTACAACCTCACATTATTCACAAATCACAGGACAGTATCAGCTCTTCATTTTACCCAACCACAGACTTATCTATTTATAAAACCACACATTAAACACACATTTATACTGTACATAC
>NC_140916.1:263229-265729 GCF_045865225.1 Trachurus japonicus | reverse complement strand
AACGTGCAGCAGCAACGTGCAGCAGCAGCAGCAGCAGCATGAATCAGATGAACAGGTGTGTGTCTGCTTGCTGCAGGACGAAGCTCCAGCTCATGTTGTAGTGAACCAGAGTGAGAACAAGTGGCAGCTTCTTTATTGGCAAGGCAAGGCAATTTTATTTGTAAAGCCCGTTTTTACCACCAGTTTGTCTCAAAGGGCTTTACATCCCATCATAACAACATCCTCTGTCCTTAGACCCTCACATCCACTGAGGAAAAACTCCATGGAAACCCTTTTAACAGGGAAAACCAGGAGAAAGCTCAGGGTGAGCAACAGAGGAGGGATCCCTCAGCCAAGATAACAGTTCATAGTTTATGACACAGAATGTGGGAAACATGGAAATGTTTAACAAGAGTTGATGAAGGCAGCTTCTGGTAATCTGCCCATCTAATCCCTTTAAAGGGACAACCAGGAGTTTCTCCATTGGCAGAACGAAAAATTCCGCGACAATAAAAAAGTCTGATATTAATGTGGATGAATCTCCGTTACCACTTGTTAATGGTCCATTTTAGATAAATCTATGGTTTTGTCTCTATGGTTATTTTGTTATTATTAGTGGTGGTGGAAATGCTGGGCGAGCCGACCAGCGTTTCTTTACTTTCGGTTTAGTGGCGAGTCATGAGAATAACGCCGCCGTATGAATCTCCGTTTATGGTGGGAACTACGACGGTATGTGATCGTCTTCCAACCTCTGACTTTAATTCTTGATGAATGAAAACATGAGTCTGTCTTGACCCGGTCAAAGAATTTCACGGTGCGGAGGCTCATAAATGTAGTGAGGAAACACTTCACTTTAACAAAACTCCTCGTTGTCCCTTTAACATACAGAGTGAAACTATAATTTAATGTGAATCTCTTGTTAGATAGATAGATAGATAGATAGATAGACAGATAGATAGATAGATAGATAGATAGACAGATAGACAGATAGATAGACAGATAGATAGATAGATAGACAGACAGACAGACAGACAGACAGACAGATAGATAGATAGATAGATAGATAGATAGATAGATAGATAGACAGATAGACAGATAGATAGATAGATAGATAGATAGATAGATAGATAGATAGATAGATAGATAGATAGATAGACAGACAGACAGACAGACAGACAGACAGACAGACAGACAGACAGACAGACAGACAGACAGACAGACAGACAGACAGACAGACAGATAGATAGATAGATAGATAGATGTAGAGCTGCAGCAGCTTCATTGCAGCAGCTCCGTCCCGGCTGCAGAGCTGCAGCTGCTGCAGATCTCACTAAGTGAAAAATGACTCTCAGCTCTCAGAAGTCATTTACTGCCTGACGGCGACACGACGGCTCTGCACTTACAATGTCTCTGTACAGATAAGTAAAGAGGGGGGGGGGGGGGGAGAAGCTTTTATCAGCCTGCACACACTTAAACACACACACACACACACAGTCAGAGTGTACTCACACTGATGACTAAGACACTTGTGTAACGACGTGCAGCTGAAACTGATCCCTGCAGCTCTTTGTTCATTCTCAACTGTTTCATCTTCATCTGTGGACGAAGCAGCGTCGCCGTGGCGATGTCACACAGCCACCATCAAACAACAACAACAACAACAACAACATACATAACATCTGAGTCAGTTCATTTGATTTATGTGTTTAAAGAGGAACTAAACCCCTAAACCACTTTTTTCTGCTGAAAACAAATATATTTGGGTATAAGGTAGTGTTGTCAGTTGATTCTGGTCCAACTTTTGACATTTTAGTCAAAATATTTCAATTTGGTGTATTTTGTAGTAAAAATGTAGAGTGACTGCCCTCAATGGGTTGAAACACGGCTATTACAATCTAATTTTTCTATTGGCTGAGATGGAGGCAGATGACGTTTTGGAGGCAGCTTTCGTCACCGGCCACCAGCTCCCCGACCAATCAGCACCGGCTGCTGCCTGCCGCTAACGGTTGCTAGGCGCTCTAGCTGCTCTGCTGCGGCTAACGGCTGCTAACAGCTGCCTGGATGGGAATCGTTAGTGCGGCCGGCGCTAACGAGCCGTTAACGAGCTAACGAGCCGTTAACGAGCTAACGAGCCGGCGGATCAGCTGTAGATGCTGTGTCACGGCTCTGGCGTCCTCTCCTAGTGTCTGCGCTACTAGTGCTGAGTCGCTCGTTAGCGCTCGTTAGCGCTAGCAGAAGTATTGATGTGTGTTTATTACTTTTTTTTCTCTTTTGTGTGATTTCGCGGGTGTGAATGGGGCGCAGGGGGGAGGGGGGGATCGGAGAGTGCTCCTGGAGTCCCGCCCATAATCAAGGCATTTTTTGAATTTCAAGCTTAGAGCACGTCATCCAAAACTGAGGGGTTTAGTTCCCCTTTAAGCACAATACTATTATTATTATTATTTATAAGCAATATAGAAATAGTGGGACGGATTAGCTCAATATTTTACACCAATCGTTCACTTTGTGATAAAAGCATGAA
>NC_140916.1:193229-258229 GCF_045865225.1 Trachurus japonicus | reverse complement strand
TGTCTGCCGCCACGGCGATGAATAAACCAACCAGCCCGTCGTCTCCATCTCGTCCTCTCACCGAGACTTTATTTGCACTGCAAAAACTCAACATCTTTCCAAGAATATTTGTCTCATTTCTTGTCAAAATGTCTCATTTCTAGTCAAAACTAATCTTTTTTCTATTAAAATAAGACTCATCACCTAAAAATGTACTTGTCTTTAGATCATTTTCACTTGTTTCAAACTAATTTTCACTTGAAATAAGTAGAAAAATCTGCCAGTGAAAGCAAGTTTTTTGTGTTTGTAATAAGCCATTTGCTTTTCCCTGTTAAAGGGGTTTTCCATGGAGTTTTTCCTCAGTGGATGTGAGGGTCTAAGGACAGAGGATGTTGTTATGATGGGATGTAAAGCCCTTTGAGACAAACTGTTTGTAAAAACGGGCTATACAAATAAAATTGCCTTGCCTTGCCTTGCCTTGAAAAAGGTCTAGCACCGAAACGTTGCAATACAATACATTCTGCAAGTTGGCCATGTGTGTGGGAACTCTTCTTTTTCTTCTCTCTTGTGCTTGTAATAAGGAAGAAAAACTTGCTCCACTGTCAGATTTTTCTACTTATTTCAAGTGAAAATCTGCTTGAAAGAAGTAAAAAGTGTCTAAAAACAAGCTGCTTTTTAATGTGATGAGTCTGATTTTAAGTAGAATGAGATTAGTTTTGACTAGAAATGAGACAAATATTCTTGGTAAGATGTTGAGTTTTTGCAGTGTGTCTTTTCCTCGCTGCGTCCCCGTCGTCTCGGTCTTGACAAGGCGGCGAGCTGAGGGTCAATCACGGCGTTGTGGATCCGTTGTGACTGGTTGTTCTCTGGTTTGTCACATCGGAGCAGCTCTGATCCTCGGGGCGGCCGGTCGGAGTCTCTGCCTCCGATCCCATCAACTGACTCACAGCCTTCAGCACGCATTAGAGCCGCTGTGTGTGAGCCCAGTGTGTGTGTGTGTGTGTGTGTGTGTGTGTGTGTGATCCGTTCACCAACATGTGGGACGACGTCTCCGTTTGTCCACACGCGTTAGATCACAGACGGAGACGGACACAAGCTGAGAGCTCACAGACACGAGGAAGAGGAAGGACTTCTCTCTGCTCTCAGCACGTCTTCATAGAGATACACAGAGATAAAACACCACATAAAGGCCTTTATTTGCTTAAAGGGATAGTTCAACATTTTGGCAAATTGGCCCATTGCCATAATCCCTATAGTCATAGCAGTAGGTTCGTTACCTTTAATTGTCGGTGTAAGCTATTTTTAGAACGGTGGAGCAGAGCCGTGAGCTGCTCAGAGCTACGCTATGGAGGCTAAGGGAATTTCTTGGTTTTCCTCATCAAACTCATCAAATACACAATCCAACAACTCCACAACGCTCTGGTGGACAAGTTGTGAGCTGCACAATCACCACGCTATGAGATAATAATGGAACGTTACGAGACGGAGCCGTTTTAGAGGTAAATTCATGCAAAACCGCTGATGCGCGTTGCGTTCAGGGACACTTTTTCAGCAAACAGACTCTGTATTTACCCTGTATTTACCTCGAAAACGGCTCTGTTTCGTAACGTTGTGTTATTATCTCATAGCGTGGTGATTGTGCAGGTCACAACTTGTCCACAAAAGCGTTTTGGAGTTGCTGGGTTGTGTATTTGATGAGTTTGATGAGGGAAACCAAGAAATTCCTTTAGCCTCTGTAGCGTAGCTCTGAGCAGCTCACGGCTCTGCTCCTCCGTTCTAAAAATAGCTTACACCGACAATTAAAGGTAATGAACCTACTGTTATGATTATAGCGATTATGGCAATGGGCCAATTTGCCAAAATGTTGAACTATCCCTTTAAATTCTCCTGACCCTGTTGTGTTCCTTGTCTTAGTGTTTTGTCCTTTTGTGGGTCCCTGTTTAGTTAACCCTCCTGTTTTCCTCCTGGGTCTAGGAAGGAAGGAAGGAAGGAAGGATGGACAAAGGGAAAGATGGGAGGAAAGAAGGAAGGGAAAAGGGAAGGAAAGATAGATGGAGAGAGGGAGCAGATTGGGTCAATTGGGTTAAAAAGGAAGGAAGAAGTAAGGACGAAGGGAAGGAAGGAAGGAAGGAAGGAAGGAAGGGAAGGAAAAAAGATTGTGGAAAGAAGGAAGGGAAAAGGCAAGGAAAGAAAGATGGAGGGAGGGAATAGATTTGTTCAAGGAAGGAAGAAGGGAAAAAGGATTGTGGAAGGAAGGAAGAAAGGAAGGAAGGAAGGAAGGGAAAAAGGATTATGGAAAGAAGGGAGGGAGAAAGGAAGGAAGGATGGAGGAAGGGAACACATTGGGTCAATTTGACCCAGAAGGACAACAGGAGGGTTAAGTTTAGTTCCTGTTTTATTTTGAAGTTCTGTGTTGTCCTATGTGTCACGGTCTGTGTCTTTCGTTTCCTGTTATGTTCCTGTTTTATTTTGAAGTCCACAGCTGTGTCCTGACCCCCCCTAGGCCCCCCCTCCTCTCTATCTAGTGACCAGTTGTTGTAGTGGTGTCTGAATGTTTAGTGATTATTAATGTTCACTATCTAGTGACTGAATCTATCCCACAATTCACCGTGAACATCCCATGGTCACTAACCGGAGCAAGATATCCCATCATGCATTGCGGTCACGGATGGCCGTTACCACAGCGACCCAGAGCGACCGGTGTAGCTACCAAATAAATGAAGTAGTGACCGGTGTAGCTACCAAATAAATGAAGTAGTGACCGGTGTAGCTACCAAATAAATGAAGTAGTGACCGGTGTAGCTACTAAATAAATGAAGTAGCGACCGGTGTAGCTACCAAATAAATGCAGTAGTGACCGGTGTAGCTACCAAATAAATGAAGTAGTGACCGGTGTAGCTACTAAATAAATGAAGTAGCGACCGGTGTAGCTACCGAATAAATGAAGTAGCGACCGGTGTAGCTACCGAATAAATGAAGTAGTGACCGGTGTAGCTACCGAATAAATGCAGTAGTGACCGGTGTAGCTACCGAATAAATGAAGTAGTGACCGGTGTAGCTACCAAATAAATGAAGTAGTGACCGGTGTAGCTACCAAATAAATGAAGTAGTGACCGGTGTAGCTACCAAATAAATGAAGTAGTGACCGGTGTAGCTACCAAATAAATGAAGTAGTGACCGGTGTAGCTACCAAATAAATGAAGTAGTGACCGGTGTAGCTACCAAATAAATGCAGTAGTGACCGGTGTAGCTACCAAATAAATGAAGTAGTGACCGGTGTAGCTACCAAATAAATGCAGTAGTGACCGGTGTAGCTACCAAATAAATGCAGTAGTGACCGGTGTAGCTACCAAATAAATGCAGTAGTGACCGGTGTAGCTACCAAATAAATGCAGTAGTGCAGCAGCCTCAATAAATGTGTCCAGCTGCCAGAGTTGTCCGGTCGCGGCTTCCACAGACTCCCACAACAAACGTCGGAGCAAATTTCCTAACAAGCGTTATAAACTGACCACAGACTCTGGATAGCCAAAGTTTTTATTTGCAGATTCTTCGACCTCCGACCTCGATCACTGACGGGATCCAAACGACTGGTTTCATCTCTGTACTTTACGGACGGAGCAGTGACAGTGAACGCACCACCACCACCACCACCACCACCAGCGTCATCTCATCTCATCTCTGAGTCAGAGTAATTTATTAGATCTTCCCCAAAACCATTGATCTTATTGACGAGGTCAAAGCCAAACGTCTTTAGAATATCAACACAAACATGTGTGACATTGAGTCGTGTTGTCATTCAGCTCCACGTCCTCGTCCTTGTCCTCACCGTCCTCGCCGTCCTCACCGACCTCACCGTCCTCACCATCCTCTCGTTCACATGACGACAGACTCTTCTTCATTCACACGTATTAGAGAGAAACTGGACTCAGATCAGAGTTTCCATGTGTTCTCAGTAATCAGATTACAATCAGACAGATTGCATGAATTTCCCTCTACAACAACTCTGTGTGGTAACGTTGTGTTATTATCTCATAGCGTGGTGAATGTGCAGCTCACAACTTGTCCACCAGAGCATCCAACACGTACGGACGTGTGTTTGTAAAGCCGACCGGTTTGTATTTAACAATGTTTTTCAGGAAGTGAGTGCATAGCGGCTGAAATCTGGATTCTTCCTGACACCGATACGAGACGACTCTTGTTCTTGGAGCTGAAAACGATGTAGAACTGATCAGTAGACGTTCAACTCTCACACCACGATGACGAGAAAAAACAGAGAAATATGTTCAACGTGTCTCCTTGAATGTTCTGTAACTCGTCTCGGACCAATCAGCTCGTTGACCAGCAGCTGTGTGTGTGTGTGTGTGTGGGGTGAACCGGGGGTCAAAGGTCAGCTGGTTGTTACGTCACTTTGCATCAGTGGTGTTTCCAGACAGAGCTGCTGCTGACGGCTCTGACCGACTCTATCTACTGTCTGACATCTGATCTGTTCCTCTTGTCTGAATCTTTGTCTCCACGGCGACCATCACAGGAAGTTCATAAACATCAGAGCAGATGAAGATGAGGATGAAGATGAAGGTCAGGGTGTGAGGAGGAAACCTTCAGACACTGACTCTTCAGTAAAGAGACGAGTTTAAACAAGCGGAGCAGGACGAGACGTCTTCACTGCTGCTCGTGGGCCGATCTGACCTTTGACCTCTGACCTCTGACCTCTGAGCCTCCGGCTGCGTCGTGTTGAGCTCAAGTCTAGAGACTCTGACTCTGACGAGTCTGTTTTTTTTTTTTGTTGTCCAAAATTGCTGCAAGTTAATAAATAAAATTGACCTCACGTTTTCAGAGAGGTTCCTGGAGGCAGATTTTTTTTTCCCAGCATGGCCACGCCAAGACCGGCCGTACTAGGCCTCTGATTGGCTCATCACGATGCCCTCTACTCTGCCGGTTGGGTTTAGCTAGAGCACTGTAAAAGAGAGTAAGGACAGCATCGGTCCAATGGAAGCGCCTCCTGGAGGAGGAATATGGGTTTTGCAAAAGCGCCCAAGAACTGACATCTCTGACCCTTAATAGCATCATTGAGGATCCTTTACAGATAAACATTAACACATAGGAGAGTAAAAAAAAACAGTTGTCTACATGAATGTTTCAATCTACATTTTGTAATAAACAAATTCTAAGTATAATCTGATATGACCAAGACACCTAAAAACAAAAACACGGCCGTTTTCATCAATTTACCAGCAAGTGGGCAACACACATACATTGGAGTGAATGGGTTTTCTGGGCGCTGTTGCAATACCCATATCCTGCCACTAGGGGCGCAAAACCCTTAAACCCTTAAACCCTTAAACCCTTAAACCCTTAAACCCTTAAACCCTTAAACCCTTAAACCCTTAAACCCTTAAACCCTTAGACCCTTAAACCCTTAAACCCTTAAACCCTTAAACCCTTAAACCCTTAAACCCTTACCACGGGAGTTAATGGAGGTGTCGTTACTCTCTTTTACAGTGCTCTAGGTTTAGGTATGAAGAAGGGAGTGGTTAAGGTTAGGGTAAGATGCAGGTAGGCTAGCGTTGCAGAGCTCAGCCAATCAGAGGCGGGGTAAGGCGGGTCTTGGCGTGACCATGCTGGGAAAAAAAAAAATTGCTTCCTGGAGAGGTTCTAAGAACATGGCTTCTGATCTGATAGAACCGTTGTTGCATAAAGACAGTTGTGTCGTTCTGACGGGGTTTCTACTGCTAAAGGAGCAACACCAAGGAGGCAGTTGTGGGTCTGAGAAGTGAAGTCACTTCCTTGTTCAGCAAACTGCAATCCCCTCGGCTTCCTCTGGGGGCTGGAGTCAGAAAGCAGCATTCTCCATAGACCCCCATGTTCATAAACATGATCAAAGCCTGGTGTCAGAACGTTTTTTGGTCTCAATCGATAGTTTCTACCCCCTCACACACTCTGAGGGGGGTGAATTTTTTTTAAACAAACTAACTACTAAATTAACCGTTTTACTGTTATTAGGTTAAAATTCTGGCCAATTAGGGCGCGGAAACGTTGAGTGACAGGTCCGGAGACCGCTGCTTCGAGGCCAGTGTGGGCGGGTTCTCGGCCAGCTTGTCTGTAACAACATCTATTGCACGTCTGTCCGTCCTGGGTGAGGGATCCCTCCTCTGTTGCTCACCCTGAGCTTTCTCCTGCTTTTCCCTGTTAAAAGGGTTTTCCATGGAGTTTTTCCTCAGTGGATGTGAGGGTCTAAGGACAGAGGATGTTGTTATGATGGGATGTAAAGCCCTTTGAGACAAACTGTTTGTAAAAACGGGCTATACAAATAAAATTGCCTTGCCTTGCCTTGCCTAGCTAACCGCCGCACCTCTCCAAATATGGCAAGTAGAATCCAACATGGCGCAGTTCAAACCCCCGTAGTAGCGGCACAAAACAGACTCCCCCAAACCGATGGGTGACGTCACAGTGCTACGGCCGTTCTCTCTACAGTCTATGAGCAACACCATCTGGATTCAGCAAAGGCATCGATACTATATGTGCAGTTTGTTTCCTTCTGAAGATGAAGAGACTTTTCTCTGTTGCAGACTCTGACTTTCATCTTTGAAAGACCTGAAAAAAGATCTGTTGGTTCCTGTTGCTTGTTGTGAGGGGACGTTAATCAGTGTGACACACGTTCACTCCAGGTTTCATGTTGTGCCTCTATGTCGACTGCTTCTGTTTGTGTGTGAACTTCAGCTCCTCCGTCTCTACACTAATCCCACATCTGGATTAAACCCCCAGCAGTGAACAAAGCAGCTGGGTGTCACGGCAACCGAGGAGTTTGCCGCTGCCTCCATGTCGTCGGCGTGGAGACGGAAGCAGCAGAAGCAGCAGCTGATAGGTTTCTGTAGAGGAGCTTCCTGCTGCTGCTCGTCAGGGAGATTTCACAGCCACACAACATAACACAACATAATCCTCTCTGGCAGCAACACCTCACAGTGTCTGTGTGTGTGTGTGTGTGTGTGTGTGTGTGTGTGTGTGTGTGTGTGTGTGTGTGTGTGTGTGTGTGTGTGTGTGTGTGTGTGTGTGTGTGTGTGTGAGTTCTGTGACAACTCCACTCCTTCAATCTCATGTGCCTGCATGAGTATAATCCATTCAGCAACTTAGTCGTGTTCGGCTGCAGCGTGTGGATCTAGAATCCTCCAGCTGCAGCTTCTTCTCCTTCTTCTCCTTCTTCTCCTTCTTCTCCTTCTTCTCCTTCTTCTCCTTCTTCTCCTTCTTCTCCTTCTTCTCTGTCTCTCGGCTGCAGCTCGTTGGTCCAGGAAGATCATAGATATACTGTATATATACTGACTAGATGTCGCCTTCTGCTTCTCAGCGTACGTCAATAGCGCCACCATCTTGGTCCGGGGTTCTGACCATAGACATATAAACGTCTGACCAGCAGTCAGACCTTGTAGAACACATTTCAGTGTATTTATGCATGTGGGTGTGTGTCTAAGTATCTAAGTGTATGTTTAATACATACAAAAAAATATATATATAAAAAAATTTCAATTTTTCTGTTGTTGTTGTTGTATCATAAATATGTGTCTGACATTTATAATAAACCAAACGGCTTGAAAATCGGTTGAATATTCGGTGAGTTGTGGTGATGTTAATGGTTGATAGACGTCTGATGCAGGAAGTAGACACAGCTTCCCCCTGACCAAGATGGCCGCCGCGTTGACGTATTCCACTCATAGAGCTGCCTAGGAACGCAGCATCTAGTCAGTGTATATATCTATGCAGGAAGATAAACTAAACTCAGAGGCAGCAGCCATCGATGCTGCCGACCAATCAGGCATCGGCGTGTAGGTGTTTCACCACCAGCTTCCTCTGATCCGAGGCCTCGGTCACCAGGACGACGGCTCAGAACCTGGACTGAGGCTGGATACACTGCAGTATTCAGTATTCAGTATTCAGTATTCAGTATGCAGTATGCAGTATTCAGTATTCAGTATTCAGTATGCAGTATGCAGTATTCAGTATGCAGCAAGTATGCACCAAACGGTCACGATTGTCTGCGCCGACCGTTTTACGAGCCGATTGTCGGCAGAATTTAAATCTTAAAACACCACACACCACAGGAGAATCTCATAAAATAATCTCAAGAGCCTAAGATAATTGGGCGATTTTGTCTTTGGTCGGAAGGGGAAAAATCGGGGCAAAATCAGCCAGATTATCTTTATGTGTGGTAGGCTTTAGTGTGTTGGCATTAACTATACAGCCAAGACTGATGGGTTCCATATAGAATGTTTCTGGCTGCTACAGTAACATTGATGTGACACTTTTAAAAATATTTCTCAGAGTCTCAAGTCTCTGCTCTGAAGTCCAAGTAGAGTCTCAAGTCTTTGGCATCAAGTCCAAGTAGAGTCTCAAGTCTTTGGCATCAAGTCCAAGTAGAGTCTCAAGTCTTTGGCATCAAGTCCAAGTAGAGTCTCAAGTCTTTGGCATCAAGTCCAAGTAGAGTCTCAAGTCCAAGTAGAGTCTCAAGTCTTTGCTCTGAAGTCCAAGTAGAGTCTCAAGTCTTTGGCATCTAGTCCAAGTAGAGTCTCAAATCTTTGGCATCAAGTCCAAGTAGAGTCTCAAGTCTTTGCTCTCAAGTCCAAGTAGAGTCTCAAATCTTTGGCATCAAGTCCAAGTAGAGTCTCAAGTCTTTGCTCTCAAGTCCAAGTAGAGTCTCAAGTCTTTGGCATCAAGTCCAAGTAGAGTCTCAAGTCTTTGCTCTGAAGTCCAAGTAGAGTCTCAAGTCTTTGGCATCTAGTCCAAGTAGAGTCTCAAGTCTTTGCTCTCAAGTCCAAGTAGAGTCTCAAGTCCAAGTAGAGTCTCAAATCTTTGGCATCAAGTCCAAGTAGAGTCTCAAGTCTTTGCTCTCAAGTCCAAGTAGAGTCTCAAGTCTTTGGCATCAAGTCCAAGTAGAGTCTCAAGTCCAAGTAGAGTCTCAAGTCTTTGCTCTGAAGTCCAAGTAGAGTCTCAAGTCTTTGGCATCTAGTCCAAGTAGAGTCTCAAGTCTTTGCTCTCAAGTCCAAGTAGAGTCTCAAGTCCAAGTAGAGTCTCAAGTCTTTGGCATCTAGTCCAAGTAGAGTCTCAAGTCTTTGGCATCAAGTCCAAGTAGAGTCTCAAGTCTTTGGCATCAAGTCCAAGTAGAGTCTCAAGTCTTTGGCATCAAGTCCAAGTAGAGTCTCAAGTCTTTGGCATCAAGTCCCAAGCGAGTCCAAGTCTTTTATTGATTTGATCAAGCAAGTCTTAAGTCATCAAAATCGGGACTCGAGTCCAAGTCAAGTCTCAAGTCTCGAGTCCAAGTCCCCACCTCATTCAGTATGCAGTATTCAGTACACAAGTATCCCAGAATGCTTTTCGCTCCAATCAAATGGCTAGAAGCTGTTTTACTTCACGCTGCAGTGCTGCTAACGCCGTAGAGACTCTGGTCTCCTGAACTCAGTTAGGAGTCGAGTCGGCTTCTATTTCCTGGTTACACCCCGCCTTTCCGAAACCCCAGCTTTCCGAAAATAGACTTCCATTCATCGTAATAGCCGGGTTTTCTATTTTTTCTAAAGACCCCGCTATTCTGAAAAGGCTATTGGGGAAACCCCCCCATTCCGAACGGACAGACGGACGTAATCAGAAAGGAACCGGAAGCGCAGTGCACAATGCGCATTGATCCTTTTCTTCCTTTGTGGTCAAACGGATCATGTGCATAATTAACTGAAAAACAAGCAAATACTTCATATTAACTCATCGAGTGCCGCGCGCTTTTCCAAAGTTTTAGTCAAGTGAACCGGTAATTTAGACCATTTTTGACGGTTTTTGTAGAGCCACGGTTTATTCTCTCTCTCTCTCTCTCTCTCTCTCTCTCTCTCTCTCTCTCTCTCTCTCTGTGTGTTTCCTGTGTTGTGCGTCTCAGTGACTTGATGTGAAACCGACCGGAGCTGCTCTCACCTGCAGCCACTGGCCGGGTTGTGTTGTTGTGTTATAGTTGTTGTGTTGTGTGAAGAGTAACGCCTCCTATCATCATCCTATCTCCTGACATGCCGCTCGGCGGCGGCCGCTAACCCTCAGCCAACCAGCGCCGCCGCGTTGAGGTGTGTTTTAGTTGTAGTGTGTGTGAGAGAGAGACCTAAAGAGAAGGAGGGAATGAGAGAGAGAGGCTGCGTCTTCCTGACGGGATCAGGACTGACATCACGTTAGGAAACCCTCGAAGCAGCCGGGACGAGCCTTCATCCTCCTCCTCTTCCTCCTCCTCTTTCTCTCCTCTTCTCTTCCT
The DNA here is from genome assembly GCF_045865225.1 of Trachurus japonicus. NCBI lineage: Eukaryota > Metazoa > Chordata > Actinopteri > Carangiformes > Carangidae > Trachurus > Trachurus japonicus. The sequence continues at coordinate 247,983 of NC_140916.1, read as the reverse complement.
CCTCTCTTCCTCTCCATTCTCCTCTTCTCACCTTCCTCTCCTTACCCTCCTCCTCCTCTTCCTCCTTCCCTCCATCCTCCTCTTCCTCTCCTCCTCCTCCTCCTCCTTCACCATCTGCTCCTCCTCTCCCAGTGAGTCCCATTAATAATGATCTAACTGTAGCAACACGGAGCGAAGCAGCAGACGACACCGTGGCGACAGCGCCCGGTGTCTCCGTGTCTCCACTTAACGTGGTGCGTGAGGACGAGAGAGAGGCCTTGCCCCCCTCCTAACCGTCAGATCTACGCTAGCTTTATTAGCTTCATTAGCGCTGCCCTTTCTCCTCTCTCCATCCATCATGACTCAACCAGCGGCTCCACGACTCACAACATGACGCACTCTCTGTTCGTCAGGCTGATGCACTCCTTACAAATGTGTGTGTGAGTATGTGTGTGTGTGTTGTGTGTGTGTCTCTGTGTGTTGTGTGTGTGTGTGTGTGTGTGTGTGTGTGTGTGTGTGTGTGTGTGTGTGTGTGTGTGTGTGTGTGTGTGTGTGTGTGTTGTGTGTGTCTCTGTGTGTTGTGTGTGTGTGTGTGTGTGGTGAATCAGCTCCTGCTGAGCTGAACAGCCTCTTCACTAAAATCTCTGTGGATTTGAAGTCACGACAACAACGAGCTGCGTTTGTCTCCTCTGAAACTCTGTCACGTCTCTGTTAGGATTCATTAACACAACACAACACAACAACACACAACAACACAACACAACACAACACAACAACACAACACAACACAACACAACAACACAACATAACACAACAACACAACACAACACAACAGAGCGAGCCCCCTCCTTCACGTTACAGTCTCTCTGACCTCACATTTGTGCCGAGTTTGAAGGAATTCCCCGGAGCCGTTGGGTCAGCGAGGTCAGAACTGTGTTTTGTGAGGTCGCTGTGATTTGACCTTTGACCTTTTGAAGGTTTTATGATTTGGGGATGTGTTGTTGTTGCCTTTATTCTGAAGGGACAGTGAAGAGAGTTCATTGTTGAGTCAAGGAGCTGTGTTTCAAAAACTGCCCCAATCATGGATTTAGTGTGTTCACCATTTTGTATTGTTGTTTGTATTCTTCAAGGTGAATTTCATCCACTATATACTGTATATATAGTGGACTATAAAATACCCAGAATGCACAGGAAATCTGAGTGAGCAAGCGATGGCCTATGTAGTGTGAAATCACTCTCTACTCACCATTAAATGCACTACAGTAGTTCCTACACCATTTTGTAGTCGTGTCCGAATGTTTAGTGAGTAGAAATGTTAATAGTGACTCATCGTATCCCACAATTCACAGCAAAATGTAGCGGACATCCGATGGCCACTAACCAAAGCAAGATATCCCATCATGCATTGCAGCCACGGATCACGGTTTCGATCGCAGTCGGCATTGGTCTGTAATACGAAATTAACGCCAAATCCCATCAGAATCTTCGTGTTTACATGAGACATTTTTATTCGGATCAGCCCTGTATTCCGAATATTTGTGTCCATGTAAACGCACCTACTAGTGTCCGGTGTGTTTCCATGACGTTCGCCGGCGTGTCCGCTTACGTCACAGGATCCGCTGGCGCATCTGCTGACGCAACCGTGTTCACAGAATTCCCGTGTACTGTCCAGAATCTCCTTCCGTCCGTCATTCCCCATGTAGCCTAGTGCACTGTATCATACACACGATGGAGGGAACAGGGAACAGCTGAGTTTAAAGTGTTTCCTGCTCTTTCCTCCAGAGTTTCGGACCAAACACGAACAACTCAAACTGTTCATGTGCAGTCGTGTGCTATGGGATAGTGCAATGTAAGTCGATCCTGCACTTTATTGGGGCATCGTGCAATTCAATTCAATCTTGCACTTATGCACTCGTCACTTTAGCAAACAGCACTTTAGCACATAGCACTTTAACTAGCACTGTAGCACTTTAACTAGCACTGTAGCTCTTTATAACTTCTCAGTAATCTGTTGGTCCCCTTACCCACTCTTTTAACCCTCTATGGTCAGTTAACTGGTGGTTTATGTATGTCCTTCATATAGAGGGATTATCAGCCTACGTCACTGACGTTCTACTGCGCATGTCGCCTGCAGAAAGAGAGCAGCAAGAGCCGTGATCACATCTTTTTGTGCTGTTAGTTGCACTAATTGTTTTGATAAAAATAACAAAACGCGCAAATTTTACAGAATACCGTCAACTCGCACCCCTTTAAAGGCAAACGAGAGAGAAAATAGTACATTGGCGATTCATTTCGAGCAATATAACGTGTTAGATACGTTGGTTTGAATGGTGATAAAGCTAAATGCCCACAGGCACAGCTGTAATTTATAACTGCAGCAAATGAGTTGTGAAATGTTTACTACGACAGTGACTGAAGACGAGGTCACATACTAATGGAAAGCAAGCTGAGATTAATTAACGTTAAGATACTCAGCCATGCAGGTAACGTTACAGTTGGGGTCAGGATGCAGTTGTTCCAGACTTTAGACAGGTCCCTCCTCTTCCCTCTCTGACCAGGCAGCACCTCAGTCCTCACAGCCACTGAGTTTTGTAATCGCGAGTATTTCCCTGAACATGATTGTCTGTTAAAGAGCTGTAGGTAACGTGAGGGATGCACAGTGTTGTTTTTACCGATGACCGACGCCATGCTGTGAGTGTCCGTGGCTTGTCCCGTGGCTGAGTTTCCGTTGCCGCGGTAATTCGATCCTCCGTCCTGACGTTTTCTATTTTTTTTTTTCCTGCCGTTATAAAACCTACAGTCTATGTATAAAACACACACTACATCAGTAGGTGATAAACTGTTGTAGTACGCTGACAACATCGCTAGCTAACACCGCTTTGACTACACTAGATCCATGGAGGTAACCATGACAACCAGTTCTTTATGCAGTCAGGTTGCGCACGCATTGTTGGTAAACATATAATCCCTCTATATGTTTTGTGTAAGATGTCACGGTGTTTTATTGTCCTAGTCCTGCCTCTTGGACTTTTTACTTTTTGTACTTTTTATCGTCATTGTTTTTATGTCTAACATCAACCTGCCAATGGGACTGGGGATGGAAATTAGCCACTTGGCTACAACCCCACATATTTACATGTCAATGTCCATCAATATGTACTGTTCCCATTTTTACAAAAATAAATAAATCTCAAATCTCAAATGGAGACGAGTCAAAGCAGAGGACAGAGGACAGTCAGAGATTTGAGACTTTGAAACGGCCTCATTACCTCCACTGTGCTGCCCCTGAGCCAAACCCGGAGCTCCATGTGAGCTCCATGTTCCGGGAAACATCGACTGAATAATGAAGCTGGGAATAAAAACACAGGAGCCAAAAGAGTGAAAATATTTGACTCCGCCGACTTGGAAACAACTTTTTATAAATGTAACAGAAAGATTTATCTCCTCATCTTGTTGTTGAATCTCCTCTGTTTCCTTATTAGCAAGATCATCTGCTTTATTCCTCTTTTATGATCTGGTGTAATTTGACTAACAGCAGCATCTGTTCAACAACAGAGTCAAACGTGTTATTAATGAGACTTGTTCATGAATCCTGTTGGGAAACAGTTTCACTCACTTTATGACTCAAGACTCAAATTATGTCTGAAATTACATTTATGTGCAAAATCCAATATGCAGAAAAAGTTTCCAATGGATTTACAGCTTATTGTATTACATGTACACACAGTGTGTGTGTGTGTGTGGAGAGAACGATCTGCTGCTTGATTAAAACACATTCAATTATTTATTGAGAACAATGGAGCCCAGAGTGAATCTCATCTCCACATTAAAGCTGCATCTCACAAAGTAAAAAACATAAAAACAAATGAGGTTTTATCATCAGTTCATGTTGTTTCTGGCCCCCGGTGCAACGTTTCACTTAATAACCCCCCCACCGCCATCACTGGTGTTGTTGGCATGGCAACATCACTGTATTGAACAGACTGTGGTGAAACACTGAGACTTATTGCCCCTGATTTCATTGATATAACTCTGAGAGACGGATCGGGTAATAATGGTGGTAGTGGTGATAGTTGTAATAATGGTGGTGGTGGTGATATAGTTGTAATAATGGTGGTGGTGGTGATAGTTGTAATAATGGTGGTGGTGGTGATAGTTGTAATAATGGTGGTGGTGGTGATAGTTGTAATAATGGTGGTGGTGGTGATATAGTTGTAATAATGGTGGTGGTGGTGATAGTTGTAATAATGGTGGTGGTGGTGATAGTTGTAATAATGGTGGTGGTGGTGATAGTTGTAATAATGGTGGTGGTGGTGATAGTTGTAATAATGGTGGTGGTGGTGATAGTTGTAATAATGGTGGTGGTGGTGATATAGTTGTAATAATGGTGGTGGTGGTGGTGATAGTTCAATTCAATTCAATTCATTTATTAAGGACTGCACAACAAGTTGGCAGAATTTGCTTTCGGCACAGCATAGTAGCAGCACGTAGTACTGTGTGGCAACAGGCATCAGTCACACATTTAACATACAGACATCAACATCAGACCAGACATTTACATACAGACTATAGCTACATGTAACACAGACGGAGTTTGGAGATGAGTGGAGTTCAGCAGTCTGATGGCGGTGGGAAAAAAGCTGTTTTTGAACCGGGTTGTTTTTGTTGTAGTAATGGTAATGGTAGTGATAGTGGTAGTAATGGTAGTGATAGTGGTAGTAATGGTAGTGATAGTGGTAGTAATGGTGGTGGTGGTGGTGGTGGTAGTAATAGTAGTAATGGTGGTCATGGTGTTGTTGGTGGTGGAAATGGAGGTGGTAAAGGTGATGGTGATGGTGGTAGAAATGGTGGTAGTGGTAGTAATGGTGGTGGTGGTGGTGGTGGTAGTGTTGGTAGTAATGGTAGTAATGGTGGTAATGGTGGTAATGGTGGTAATGGTAGTAATGGTGGTAATGGTGGTAATGGTGGTAATGGTGGTAATGGTAGTAATGGTGGTAATGGTGGTAATGGTGGTAATGGTAGTAATGGTGGTAATGGTAGTAATGGTGGTAATGGTAGTAATGGTAGTAATGGTGGTGGTGGTGGTAGTGTTGGTAGTAATGGTAGTAATGGTGGTAATGGTGGTAATGGTAGTAATGGTAGTAATGGTGGTAATGGTAGTAATGGTAGTAATGGTGGTAATGGTAGTAATGGTAGTAATGGTGGTAATGGTAGTAGTGGTGGTAATGGTAGTAATGGTAGTAATGGTAGTAGTGGTAGTGGTGGTAATGGTGGTAGTGGTAGTAATGGTGGTAATGGTGGTAATGGTAGTAATGGTGGTAATGGTGGTAATGGTGGTAATGGTGGTAATGGTAGTAATGGTGGTAATGGTGGTAATGGTGGTAATGGTAGTAATGGTGGTAATGGTAGTAATGGTGGTAATGGTAGTAATGGTAGTAATGGTGGTGGTGGTGGTAGTGTTGGTAGTAATGGTAGTAATGGTGGTAATGGTGGTAATGGTAGTAATGGTAGTAATGGTGGTAATGGTAGTAATGGTAGTAATGGTGGTGGTGGTGGTAATGGTGGTAATGGTAGTAATGGTAGTAATGGTAGTAATGGTGGTGATGGTAGTAATGGTGGTAGTGGTAGTAATGGTGGTAATGGTGGTAATGGTGGTGGTGGTAGTAATAGTAGTAATGGTGGTCATGGTGTTGTTGGTGGTGGAAATGGAGGTGGTAAAGGTGATGGTGATGGTGGTAGAAATGGTGGTAGTGGTAGTAATGGTGGTGGTGGTGGTGGTGGTAGTGTTGGTAGTAATGGTAGTAATGGTGGTAATGGTGGTAATGGTGGTAATGGTAGTAATGGTGGTAATGGTGGTAATGGTGGTAATGGTAGTAATGGTGGTAATGGTGGTAATGGTGGTAATGGTAGTAATGGTGGTAATGGTAGTAATGGTGGTAATGGTAGTAATGGTAGTAATGGTGGTGGTGGTGGTAGTGTTGGTAGTAATGGTAGTAATGGTGGTAATGGTGGTAATGGTAGTAATGGTGGTAATGGTGGTAGTGGTAGTAATGGTAGTAATGGTAGTAGTGGTGGTGGTGGTAGTGTTGGTAGTAATGGTAGTAATGGTGGTAATGGTGGTAATGGTGGTAATGGTAGTAATGGTGGTAATGGTGGTAATGGTGGTAATGGTAGTAATGGTGGTAATGGTGGTAATGGTAGTAATGGTGGTAATGGTAGTAATGGTGGTAATGGTAGTAATGGTAGTAATGGTGGTGGTGGTGGTAGTGTTGGTAGTAATGGTAGTAATGGTGGTAATGGTGGTAATGGTAGTAATTGTAGTAATGGTGGTAATGGTAGTAATGGTAGTAATGGTGGTAATGTTAGTAATGGTAGTAATGGTGGTAATGGTAGTAGTGGTGGTAATGGTAGTAATGGTAGTAATGGTAGTAGTGGTAGTGGTGGTAATGGTGGTAGTGGTAGTAATGGTGGTAATGGTGGTAATGGTAGTAATGGTGGTAATGGTGGTAATGGTGGTAATGGTGGTAATGGTAGTAATGGTGGTAATGGTGGTAATGGTGGTAATGGTAGTAATGGTGGTAATGGTAGTAATGGTAGTAATGGTAGTAATGGTGGTGGTGGTGGTAGTGTTGGTAGTAATGGTAGTAATGGTGGTAATGGTGGTAATGGTAGTAATGGTGGTAATGGTGGTAATGGTAGTAATGGTGGTAATGGTGGTAATGGTAGTAATGGTGGTAATGGTGGTAATGGTAGTAATGGTGGTAATGGTAGTAATGGTGGTAATGGTAGTAATGGTAGTAATGGTAGTAATGGTGGTGGTGGTGGTAGTGTTGGTAGTAATGGTAGTAATGGTGGTAATATTGGTAATGGTAGTAATGGTGGTAATGGTGGTAATGGTAGTAATGGTGGTAATGGTGGTAATGGTAGTAATGGTGGTAATGGTGGTAATGGTAGTAATGGTGGTAATGGTAGTAATGGTGGTAATGGTAGTAATGGTAGTAATGGTGGTGGTGGTGGTAGTGTTGGTAGTAATGGTAGTAATGGTGGTAATGGTGGTAATGGTAGTAATGGTAGTAATGGTGGTAATGGTAGTAATGGTAGTAATGGTGGTAATGTTAGTAATGGTAGTAATGGTGGTAATGGTAGTAGTGGTGGTAATGGTAGTAATGGTAGTAATGGTAGTAGTGGTAGTGGTGGTAATGGTGGTAGTGGTAGTAATGGTGGTAATGGTGGTAATGGTAGTAATGGTGGTAATGGTGGTAATGGTGGTAATGGTGGTAATGGTGGTAATGGTAGTAATGGTGGTAATGGTGGTAATGGTGGTAATGGTAGTAATGGTGGTAATGGTAGTAATGGTAGTAATGGTAGTAATGGTGGTGGTGGTGGTAGTGTTGGTAGTAATGGTAGTAATGGTGGTAATGGTGGTAATGGTAGTAATGGTAGTAATGGTGGTAATGGTAGTAATGGTAGTAATGGTGGTGGTGGTGGTAATGGTGGTAATGGTAGTAATGGTAGTAATGGTAGTAATGGTGGTGATGGTAGTAATGGTGGTAGTGGTAGTAATGGTGGTAATGGTGGTAATGGTGGTGGTGGTAGTAATAGTAGTAATGGTGGTCATGGTGTTGTTGGTGGTGGAAATGGAGGTGGTAAATGTGATGGTGGTGATGGTAGTAATGGTGGTAGTGGTAGTAATGGTAGTGGTGGTGGTAATGGTAGTAATGGTAGTAATGGTGGTGGTGGTAGTGTTGGTAGTAATGGTAGTAATGGTGGTAATGGTGGTAATGGTGGTAATGGTGGTAGTGGTAGTAATGGTAGTAATGGTAGTAGTGGTGGTGGTGGTAGTGTTGGTAGTAATGGTAGTAATGGTGGTAATGGTGGTAATGGTGGTAATGGTAGTAATGCTGGTAATGGTGGTAATGGTGGTAATGGTGGTAATGGTAGTAATGGTGGTAATGGTGGTAATGGTGGTAATGGTAGTAATGGTGGTAATGGTGGTAATGGTAGTAATGGTAGTAATGGTGGTAATGGTAGTAATGGTAGTAATGGTGGTAATGGTGGTAATGGTAGTAATGGTGGTAATGGTGGTAATGGTGGTAATGGTAGTAATGGTAGTAATGGTGGTAATGGTAGTAATGGTGGTAATGGTGGTAATGGTGGTAATGGTAGTAATGGTAGTAATGGTAGTAATGGTGGTAATGGTGGTAATGGTGGTAATGGTAGTAATGGTGGTAATGGTAGTAATGGTGGTAATGGTAGTAATGGTAGTAATGGTGGTGGTGGTGGTAGTGTTGGTAGTAATGGTAGTAATGGTGGTAATGGTGGTAATGGTAGTAATGGTAGTAATGGTGGTAATGGTAGTAATGGTAGTAATGGTGGTAATGGTAGTAATGGTAGTAATGGTGGTGGTGGTAGTGGTGGTAGTGGTGGTAATGGTGGTAGTGGTAGTAATGGTGGTAATGGTAGTAATGGTGGTAATGGTGGTAATGGTAGTAATGGTAGTAATGGTGGTAATGGTAGTAATGGTAGTAATGGTGGTGGTGGTAGTGGTGGTAGTGGTGGTAATGGTGGTAGTGGTAGTAATGGTGGTAATGGTAGTAATGGTGGTAATGGTGGTAATGGTGGTAATGGTGGTAATGGTAGTAATGGTGGTAATGGTGGTAATGGTAGTAATGGTGGTAATGGTAGTAATGGTGGTAATGGTAGTAATGGTAGTAATGGTGGTGGTGGTGGTAGTGTTGGTAGTAATGGTAGTAATGGTGGTAATGGTGGTAATGGTAGTAATGGTAGTAATGGTGGTAATGGTAGTAATGGTAGTAATGGTGGTAATGTTAGTAATGGTAGTAATGGTGGTAATGGTAGTAGTGGTGGTAATGGTAGTAATGGTAGTAATGGTTGTAGTGGTAGTGGTGGTAATGGTGGTAGTGGTAGTAATGGTGGTAATGGTGGTAATGGTAGTAATGGTGGTAATGGTGGTAATGGTGGTAATGGTGGTAATGGTGGTAATGGTAGTAATGGTGGTAATGGTGGTAATGGTGGTAATGGTAGTAATGGTGGTAATGGTAGTAATGGTAGTAATGGTAGTAATGGTGGTGGTGGTGGTAGTGTTGGTAGTAATGGTAGTAATGGTGGTAATGGTGGTAATGGTAGTAATGGTAGTAATGGTGGTAATGGTAGTAATGGTAGTAATGGTGGTGGTGGTGGTAATGGTGGTAATGGTAGTAATGGTAGTAATGGTAGTAATGGTGGTGATGGTAGTAATGGTGGTAGTGGTAGTAATGGTGGTAATGGTGGTGGTGGTGGTGGTGGTAGTAATAGTAGTAATGGTGGTCATGGTGTTGTTGGTGGTGGAAATGGAGGTGGTAAAGGTGATGGTGATGGTGGTAGAAATGGTGGTAGTGGTAGTAATGGTGGTGGTGGTGGTGGTGGTAGTGTTGGTAGTAATGGTAGTAATGGTGGTAATGGTGGTAGTGGTAGTAATGGTAGTAATGGTAGTAGTGGTGGTGGTGGTAGTGTTGGTAGTAATGGTAGTAATGGTGGTAATGGTGGTAATGGTGGTAATGGTAGTAATGGTGGTAATGGTGGTAATGGTGGTAATGGTAGTAATGGTGGTAATGGTGGTAATGGTGGTAATGGTAGTAATGGTGGTAATGGTGGTAATGGTAGTAATGGTAGTAATGGTGGTAATGGTAGTAATGGTAGTAATGGTGGTAATGGTGGTAATGGTGGTAATGGTAGTAATGGTAGTAATGGTAGTAATGGTGGTAATGGTGGTAATGGTGGTAATGGTAGTAATGGTGGTAATGGTAGTAATGGTAGTAATGGTGGTGGTGGTGGTAGTGTTGGTAGTAATGGTAGTAATGGTGGTAATGGTGGTAATGGTAGTAATGGTAGTAATGGTGGTAATGGTAGTAATGGTAGTAATGGTGGTAATGGTAGTAATGGTAGTAATGGTGGTGGTGGTAGTGGTGGTAGTGGTGGTAATGGTGGTAGTGGTAGTAATGGTGGTAATGGTAGTAATGGTGGTAATGGTAGTAATGGTGGTAATGGTAGTAATGGTAGTAATGGTGGTGGTGGTGGTGGTGGTGGTGATGGTAGTAATGGTAGTGGTGGTAGTAATGGTAGTAATGGTAGTAATGGTGGTAGTGGTAGTAATGGTGGTGGTGGTGATGGTGGTGATGGTAGTAATGGTAGTAATGGTAGTAATGGTAGTAATGGTGGTAGTGGTGGTAATGGTGGTAATGGTGGTAATGGTAGTAATGGTGGTAGTGGTGGTAGTGGTGGTAGTGGTGGTAATGGTGGTAATGGTAGTAATGGTAGTAATGGTAGTAATGGTGGTAATGGTAGTAATGGTAGTAATGGTGGTAATGGTAGTAATGGTAGTAATGGTGGTGGTGGTGGTGATGGTAGTAATGGTAGTAATGGTAGTGGTGGTAGTAATGGTAGTAATGGTGGTGGTGGTAGTAATTGTAGTAATGGTAGTAATGGTAGTGGTGGTAGTGGTGGTAATGGTAGTAATGGTAGTGGTGGTAGTAATGGTAGTAATGGTAGTAATGGTAGTAATGGTGGTAGTGGTGGTAATGGTAGTAATGGTGGTAGTGGTGGTAATGGTAGTAATGGTGGTAGTGGTGGTAATGGTAGTAATGGTAGTGGTGGTAGTAATGGTAGTAATGGTAGTAATGGTAGTAATGGTGGTAGTGGTGGTAATGGTAGTAATGGTGGTAATGGTGGTAATGGTAGTAATGGTAGTGGTGGTAGTAATGGTAGTAATGGTAGTAATGGTGGTAGTGGTGGTAATGGTAGTAATGGTAGTGGTGGTAGTAATGGTAGTAATGGTAGTAATGGTAGTAATGGTGGTAGTGGTGGTAATGGTAGTAATGGTGGTAATGGTGGTAATGGTAGTAATGGTAGTAATGGTAGTAATGGTGGTAATGGTAGTAATGGTAGTAATGGTGGTAATGGTAGTAATGGTAGTAATGGTAGTAGTGGTGGTGGTGGTGGTAATGGTAGTAATGGTAGTAATTGTAGTAATGGTAGTAATGGTGGTGGTGGTGGTGGTGATGGTGGTGATGGTAGTAATGGTGGTAATGGTAGTAATGGTAGTAATGGTAGTAATGGTGGTAATGGTGGTAATGGTGGTAATGGTAGTAATGGTGGTAATGGTGGTAATGGTAGTAATGGTAGTAATGGTGGTAATGGTAGTAATGGTAGTAATGGTGGTAATGGTAGTAATGGTAGTAATGGTGGTAATGGTAGTAGTGGTGGTAATGGTAGTAATGGTAGTAATGGTAGTAGTGGTAGTGGTGGTAATGGTGGTAGTGGTAGTAATGGTGGTAATGGTGGTAATGGTAGTAATGGTGGTAATGGTGGTAATGGTGGTAATGGTGGTAATGGTAGTAATGGTGGTAATGGTAGTAATGGTGGTAATGGTGGTAATGGTGGTAATGGTGGTAATGGTGGTAATGGTGGTGATGGTAGTAATGGTAGTAATGGTGGTAATGGTAGTAATGGTGGTAATGGTAGTAATGGTGGTAATGGTAGTAATGGTAGTAATGGTGGTAATGGTAGTAATGGTGGTAATGGTGGTAATGGTGGTAATGGTGGTAATGGTAGTAATGGTGGTAATGGTGGTAATGGTGGTGATGGTAGTAATGGTAGTAATGGTGGTAATGGTAGTAATGGTGGTAATGGTAGTAATGGTGGTAATGGTAGTAATGGTAGTAATGGTGGTGGTGGTGGTAGTGTTGGTAGTAATGGTGGTAATGGTGGTAATGGTAGTAATGGTAGTAATGGTGGTAATGGTAGTAATGGTAGTAATGGTGGTAATGGTAGTAATGGTAGTAATGGTGGTAATGGTAGTAGTGGTGGTAATGGTAGTAATGGTGGTAATGGTAGTAGTGGTGGTAATGGTAGTAATGGTGGTAATGGTAGTAATGGTAGTAGTGGTAGTGGTGGTAATGGTGGTAGTGGTAGTAATGGTGGTAATGGTGGTAATGGTAGTAATGGTAGTAATGGTGGTAATGGTAGTAATGGTAGTAATGGTGGTAATGGTAGTAATGGTAGTAATGGTGGTAGTGGTGGTAGTGGTGGTAATGGTGGTAATGGTAGTAATGGTAGTAATGGTAGTAGTGGTAGTGGTGGTAATGGTGGTAGTGGTAGTAATGGTAGTAATGGTGGTAATGGTAGTGGTGGTAGTAATGGTAGTAATGGTAGTAATGGTGGTAGTGGTGGTAATGGTAGTAATGGTAGTAATGGTGGTAGTGGTGGTAGTGGTGGTAATGGTGGTGGTGGTAGTAATGGTGGTAATGGTAGTAATGGTGGTGGTGGAGGTAATGGTGGTGGTGGTAGTAATGGTGGTAATGGTAGTAATGGTGGTAATGGTAGTAATGGTGGTAATGGTAGTAATGGTAGTAATGGTGGTGGTGGTGGTGGTGGTGGTAATGGTAGTAATGGTAGTAATGGTAGTAGTGGTGGTGGTGGTAGTGTTGGTAGTAATGGTAGTAATGGTAGTAATGGTAGTGGTGGTAGTAATGGTAGTAATGGTAGTAATGGTAGTAATGGTAGTAATGGTAGTAATGGTGGTAATGGTGGAGGTAATGGTAGTAATGGTAGTAATGGTGGTGGTGATGGTGGTGATGGTAGTAATGGTAGTAATGGTAGTAATGGTGGTAGTGGTGGTAATGGTGGTAATGGTGGTAATGGTAGTAATGGTGGTAGTGGTGGTAGTGGTGGTAGTGGTGGTAATGGTGGTAATGGTAGTAATGGTAGTAATGGTAGTAATGGTAGTAATGGTGGTAATGGTAGTAATGGTAGTAATGGTGGTGGTGGTGGTGGTGATGGTAGTAATGGTAGTAATGGTAGTGGTGGTAGTAATGGTAGTAATGGTAGTAATTGTAGTAATGGTAGTAATGGTGGTGGTGGTGGTGGTGGTGATGGTGGTGATGGTAGTAATGGTAGTAATGGTGGTAGTGGTGGTGATGGTAGTAATGGTAGTAATGGTAGTAGTGGTAGTAATGGTAGTAATGGTAGTAATGGTGGTAATGGTGGTGATGGTAGTAATGGTAGTAATGGTAGTAGTGGTAGTAATGGTAGTAATGGTAGTAATGGTGGTAATGGTGATGGTAGTAATGGTAGTAATGGTAGTAGTGGTAGTAATGGTAGTAATGGTGGTAGTGGTGGTAATGGTGGTAATGGTGGTAATGGTGGTAATGGTGGTAGTGGTGGTAATGGTGGTAATGGTGGTAGTGGTGGTAATGGTGGTAATGGTAGTAATGGTAGTAATGGTGGTAATGGTAGTAATGGTAGTAATGGTGGTAGTGGTGGTAATGGTGGTGATGGTAGTAATGGTAGTAATGGTAGTAATGGTAGTAGTGGTAGTAATGGTGGTGATGGTGGTAATGGTAGTAATGGTAGTCTATCTCAGCTCAGATCCTCCTTCTTTCCTCTGACTGAGCTCCATCTGCATTTTAATGGAGTGTCAGTGCTGCTGTCTGAGCCTCGGGCTCTGCTATTACTGTTAAAGCCCTCTAATTAATTATGCAGAAAGTTACGCATCACAAAAGGTGGGCGGAGCCCCGGCTCTGCAATTAGCAGCCGCAGTCGAGGGGGTGGAGGAGGCTCGGCCCCTTATTTATTCTTTCATATTTATAGAGATTAAGATTTCTGCCGCCGAGTAAAGGGAAGGGGGGGTGGTTTTTAATTAACTTTGTATATGAGCGTGGTAGATTGTTTTTTATGCAGATAAGAGTCGTCCCTCCACATTATGAGCTGCAGCGAGTCCCGATCCCTCTCGGTGATAAGCTGGTGGAGCAGCAACGAGTCCCGATCCCTCTCGGTGATAAGCCGGTGGAGCAGCAACGAGCCGTTAATCCACTGAAGTTCAGCAGCCGTCGTCCTGCTATTTACCCAGTCAACACTTCAGCTCATGGAAGAGATGGTTTTACTCAGAGTATTAATGTGTTTCACTCTGCTCATTAATGACACTGCACCAATCACTTTGACTTGCAGCCACAGAGCTGCTTCTCCTCTTCTTCTTTCAGGTTCTTCAATGTAGAGTTGTGCAAGACATGAATCCTTCAGTATGACCAGTAAATACACATTTATTAAAGCTCCATACAGTATAAAGGTAGATGTTTGTGTTAAAGCTCCATACAGTATAAAGGTAGATGTAGTGGCACTCTGTTCTTATTTCCTTTTGTTGTACCACTTGTTTAAGTCAGTCCACCAACACCATTTTGTAACGCGAGCGACGAGACATGACGACCTTCCTTGGCTTTAAGATGTTTACTTGAAAACCTGAAAGTAAATTACATTGTCTGACGCACGGTCAAAAGACTGTGTAGCTTCCACCATTATCTGACTCAAAAAACTAAAATTGTTACATCCAATCACAGTTACAGCTGCAAGATGACATCAGAGCAAAATATTTAAAGACACAGAACATTTTTATCATGGACATATTACCAACTTATACATTTTAAAGTAAGACATTTTAAATCTTTATGAATTATGACGAAATTATCATGATCAATTTTAACTGTTTTTAAATGAAATTATTGCCATCAAATTATTAACTTATTGGCCCTTACATTACCCGGCCCCTAATTGGTTAGGCAGGAAGACTAAGCAATTACACCTTAAACATTAAGACTCTAAATAATAGACTTAAAATGTCCATGAACTGTCCAAACTGAAACTGGTGTTCTTTGATTCTTCCTTTTCTTAAATCTTCTCTCCTGACACCGCTTCTTCCAACAAGCATAGTTTGTTAACAGGCCTCTCCAATATGCTGGTCTTGGTTTTTATCCTCACTCTTCGCACCATCCCGCTGGAGTCCGGCAACGTTTCAACCACTCTTCCCATAAGCCAGGAATTGCGGGGGGAAGAACTGTCCACCAGTAGAACAACATCTCCAGCCACAAAGTTCCTTCTTGGCCTTAACCATTTCTGGCGTTCTTGAAGAGACGGGAGATACTCACGCGTCCATCTGGTCCAGAATAAGTCCGCAAGATATTGGACTTGCTTCCATCGTTTTCTTGTGTATGTGTCGTCTTTGTTGAAGATGCCTGGAGGCATACTGGGTTGAGACTTCAACAACAATA
Source organism: Trachurus japonicus (assembly GCF_045865225.1). Taxonomy (NCBI): domain Eukaryota; kingdom Metazoa; phylum Chordata; class Actinopteri; order Carangiformes; family Carangidae; genus Trachurus; species Trachurus japonicus. Next base: position 232,906 of record NC_140916.1, on the reverse strand, counting down.
AATGATTGGGGGTTAGGGACTCGATATCATTTATGTCATCTGAGACACTTGTGAGTGGCCTGCCATTAATGATGCTCTCAACCTCACACATTATTGTTTGAAGACAGTCATCGTTCACAGCTTGCTCTTTTAACAGGGAATTGAGGATTCTTCGAACTGTACGTATCTGCCTTTCCCAAATCCCACCTTGATGGGAAGCAGCTGGACTGTTAAATATCCATTTTATCCCCTTTGGTTGCAAAGCTCTTTCTATTTTGTCATTATCCAGGCATTTTATGGCCTCCCTCATCTCCCTTTCAGCACCCACAAAGTTTGTACCGTTGTCGGAGCGCAAGATGTTGACTTGGCCTCTTCTACATACAAAACGTCGAATTGCATTGATGCAGGAGTCAGTGTCGAGGCTATCTGCGACTTCGATGTGAACGGCTCGGAGGGTGAGGCAAGTGAACAAGACGCCATATCTCTTGACTGTACTCCGGCCTCGCTTAACATCAAAAGGCCCAAAGTAATCAACGCCAGTGTTCGTAAAGGGAGGTTTGTCGGGCACGAGGCGATCTTCAGGCAAGTTTGCCATCTTTTGCTCACCGACCCTTCCACTTGCCCTGCGGCACACTGTGCATTTGTTGATTAACTTTCGTATGGCAGAATTGGCTTGGGGGATCCAATACCTGCTTCTTAAGTTTGCCAAGACATAACTCCGTCCGGAGTGTCCTGTTCTTTGGTGTATGTCTCTCAAGATTAGTGTGGCCACTCTACTATCCTTAGATAGTATCACTGGATGTTTGCTGCTTTCTGGCATGGCCGACATGGTGAGTCTTCCACCAACTCTCAAGGTGCCATCTTGGAGAATCGGATCTAGTTTGAATAGCCGACTGTTGCAACTAATCTGTTTATCCTTTTGCAGAGCTTTGATTTCTTCTCTGAACTTTTGTCTTTGGCTGAACTGAATTATCTCTGACTCTGCAATGTCCAGATCGTCCAAGGTAAGTGATTTCTGTTCTGTTGTCATTTTGTATTTTTTCATGTGCTGTTCTAGTTTCAGCCTTTGTCTTTCTGGGTCTTTTTCAGTTTGACTGATTGTTCTTGAGAACTCTTTTCTTTCATCCTTCAACCGACACAAAGTTTTCTTTGCCTTTAAAATCCAAGCAATGGACCTTTTTAGTTTATGCCAGTCCGAATAGTAGTTGAGTAACTTGTTCATTGGTTCAGTGTGTTCCTCAACCTTGATAGTGTTGACTGTTACTGTGTTTTTGACCTCCGGATCGTCTTGAAGGCTTTCTTTCCTTTCCACAGGTTGTTTCGGCCAATCACGTTCATTGTTTGTTAAGAAGTCTGGTCCGTTAATCCATGTTCCTCCTTCTATCAAATTCTTGGCCTTCAGGCCCCTGCTAGCTTGATCTGCAGGATTTTCTCCTGTTCCAACGTAGCTCCATTGAGAAGGCTTGGTGGCTTCTCGGATCAAGGTGACTCTATTCGCAACAAAGGTTTTGAATCGAGTAGTGTCATTATCAATGTACCTGAGCACGGTTGTGCTGTCAGTCCAGAAGACAGATGGTTGCAGTGGAACTTGAAGTTCTTGACGTAACATCTTGTCTATCTTTACTGCAGTGACTGCTGCCGTCAGCTCAAGTCGGGGGATTGTGACCTGCTTGAGCGGAGTCACCCTTGCTTTCCCCATCAGGAAAGAACAATGTTTCTTGCCTTGTTTATTTTCCAGCAGTAGATAGGACACAGTGCCATATGCGTGCTCTGAGGCATCTGAGAAATGATGCAAACGGGCTGTGGCAGTGTTTCCGAAGTCCAAAGGTTTCAAACATCTGTTTACATGAAAGCTGGAAAGGTGAGTGACATCTTCTTTCCATTTTCTCCAATCCTCAACATGTTTTTCATTAATGCTGTCATCCCAGCCATGTTGTTCTTTACAGAGCTCTTTCAGCAGGAGTTTAGCAGGCAAGACAACCGGGGCTAGGAACCCAAGGGGGTCGTAGATTGAGTTGACAATGGATAAAATGCCCCTTCTTGTCATCGGTCTGTCTTGTAGTTTCATGCTGTAGGTGAAAGTGTCTGTTTCGGTGTCCCATTGTATGCCAAGGGCCCTCTCGGTTGGTAGAGCATCGTGGCTCAGATCCAGGTCCTTTGCTTCACTAGCTCGGTGTACTTCTGGGATGGACATTAACACCTTCCTGCTGTGACTCATCCACTTCGTTAAAGTGAAGCCTCCCCTAGCACACAAATCGCGAAGATCACGAGCCAAGGTCACTGCATCATTTTCTGTAGCTAAGCTTGTCAGGCAATCATCCACGTAAAAGCAATTTAAGACTGTCTGCACAGCTTCTGGTGATGAAGTGGCTTTGTGATCCTCTGCGGTTCTTCTCAACGCATATGAAGCAACACTTGGTGACGAGGTGGCACCGAAGAGGTGCACTGTCATTCTAAACTCTTCCAAGGGCTCATCCAATTTGCCATCAGGCCACCATAGAAAGCGGAGAAGATCCGCATCTTCTTCTGGGACATTGACTTGGTAGAACATCGACTCGATGTCTGCCATCATGGCTATTGGCTCCACCCGAAATCTTAAGAGGACACCAACCAGCGTGTTGGTCAAATCAGGTCCCTGAAGTAACTCTCCATTCAGAGACCGGCCCTGAAAGGACGCTGTGCAGTCGAACACCACTCTTAACTTTCTTTTCTTTGGGTGATACACCCCGTGGTGCGGTATATAGAACACCCTTTTGTCGTCACGGTTAAGCTGATGTGTTGGAACTTGGACAGCATAGCCTTTGCCAATGATATTATCCATGAAGACCTTATACTCTTCAAAGAACAGAGGATTCTTCTTAAATTTTCTGAGCAAACTGGCTATGCGCTGCTCCGCCACACAATGGTTATTAGGCATTTGGAGCTTCCCGTTTCTGAGTGGCAACCCAATGCTATAATGTCCGTTCTTCAGAGTTGTTGTGTTCTGCACAGACTGCATGAACAGTTTGTCTTCTTGTGACAACTCTTCTTTTTCATTGTAGTTGGATTCTGAGAAGTCAGTATTGTATTGTTGAACCAGCAACTTTTCAATTTCCATCACAGAAATCCTGTTGACTGAACACTGAGGTGACTTGTTCTCTGTGTCATCCAGCTCTTTTCTCATGGGCCCACTGACTATCCAACCAATAGCAGTCTTCACCGCATAAGGGCCTCCATCTCTGCTGTTAATGATGTGCCACGGCTCCATGGCCTTCGGACAGTTTGCTCCAATGAGAAGGCCTACATCCGCCTTCAACTCTGGCAAGTGCACCTGTTCGAGGTAAGGCCACTCCTCAATAGCTGTCTGTTTAGGTATATTGTTGGTATGAACAGGTATGTTGCTGTGAGTGTACACCTTAGGCAGGTCAATATAGTTGTTGTCTTCTAATCCACACACTTCCAGGTCCGATATCACATAACTGTTCATGACTTTCTGTTCTCCAGGTTCGTTTTGACCCATTGTGCTGAGAAGTATTTTTGTTGGTTTCCCTTTAACGTTCAATTTCCTTTGCAGGTCTCCGGTGCAGAATGTTGCTGTGCTTCCCGGGTCCATAAAAGCGAACGTTTCCACATATTTGTCGCTCTTTTTTGACTTAATCTTCACCGGTACAATTGACAGCACACATTCCGGTTCTCCGGCCCCCGTAAGGTTACAGGACTCTTGCAGGATAGAAACTTGAGCACAGGACACTTGATCTCCGTGAGCTCCGTAATCCTTCTCAGATGAGACCGAACCATCTTTGTTTCCTTGTGCTCCATCATTCTTTTCGAGAGAGACAGAAATGTCCTTTTTTACTATATGTAGAATGTCTGGATGCTTTAATGCACAGTCTTTGCATTCAAGTCTTCTTTTGCAGAACTTACTGAGATGGCCATAGTTTAAGCACCCAAAACATAAGCCTTTCGACTTTAAGAACTCCATGCGTTCCTTATGTGGCTGCATTTTTATTTTGTTGCACGCAGCTAGAGTGTGAAACTGCTGGCAGTACAAACATGGCTTCTCAAAGGCTGTCCCAATTTTGCTTGGGTTTCCTGATTTGACACATGTTCCCGAAGGCTGTTGTCTTTCAGTTGAAATGTTGGTTGCAAAATTGCTTCCACGAACCTCTCTCTTTGCAGGAAGCCTTTCTCTGTAATCAGATTTCCCAGTTGTGCTTGGGCGGCTGTCTGGTATATTACCAAAAAGAGGATCTATCATTATTTTAGCTTGGCGGTCTATGTAGCTCACCAAATCTGCAAACTTTGCTCTTCTGCCCTTTCGCTCTTTGATGTCATATGCTTCAGCACGCCAACGTTCTTTCATTTTGTAGGGTAGTTTTGACACCACCGTCCGTAGGTTGGTAGGGTTGTTCATCTCTTCCAGGAAGTCTATGTCTTCCATAGTGTTACGACATCCAACCAAGAACATTGCGTAAGCGTTCAATGCTTTTCCATCATCGGACTTGATCTGTGGCCACTTTAGTGCCTTTTCAATGTACGCACTGGCAATATGTAGTTCATCCCCATAGTGTTTATGAAGCAGTTTCTTAGCCTCATAGTAGCCTTTGTTGGGTGGCATATGAGCACAGCTCCGAACTAACTCTTGGGGTTCGCCGGCTGTAAATTGTTCCAAAAAATGCAATTTGTCTTGCTCATTGTCTGTCTTTTGTTCTATTGAATGCTCAAACATTCTGATGAAGGTCTTGTACTGCAGCGCATCACCCTTGAAGACAGGAACATCCTTCATTGGTAGTTGGGATTGCTGCTGCTGTTTTACAAGGAGCTCGGTGATTACATTCTGATTTTGCATGACTTTCAGTATTTCATCGCCTCTATTTGTTTGTGCATTATATTCCACGTCATGTTGAACCACCGATTGCATCACTTGTGGTGGTGTGTGAAAGTTTGCGTTGTCTGGTTGAAAAAGTGAAACAATGGTTCCATCTTGCTTTCGGTTCTCACCACGTAGCTTTTTGGCTGATGTATGGATATTCGAACCATCTTCTGATTTCTCATATTCTTTGAGCACTTTTAGTTTTGCACTGCTTTCTGCTAATGCAGTATTCAGATCAAGTTCGTCCTTCGCAACTTTGAGTCTGGCCATTTCAATTTCAAGCTCCTGTCTTTTCTTCTGTGCAGCCGCACGTTCAAGCAGGGCTGCATGTTCCGCTTCTTGTTTAACACGTATCGATGACACTCGTGATATGGCTGATAAGGAACCAACTTGAGATCCATTTGTGCGGATGTGCCGAGCACTGCCAACCCCAATCTGTGAAATACTGTCACTTATTTTAACAGTATCTTGCAGGTCCATTTCGTTATCCTTTTCTTTTTGCAGTGCAGATTCATGAACTCCTGCAATCCATTTTTTTGTGTCTTTCATGAATTTTAATATGGATGCCATTTTGGGGTCAAACCACTGTTCCTGATCAGATATTGTTTCATCTTCAGGTAAAAGACTGGCAACTTCGTCGTTGAGGTATGTAAACTCATTAAAATAAGGTCCAAAATCTTTTTCCATCACCTCTTCCACACGTCTTAAATTCTGAGCTTCTGTCATCATTGTCTCCACTTCTTTCATTTTACTTGTCAGAGCTCCCATTTTGTATCTCCTCAGTGATATGCACCTTTGCAGTTTTTCCTCTTGTGCTTTCTCTGTCAGTTTACGTGACCTTTTCTGCTCCATTGTATCCTCAAAATCTCCTGGCTCCTTTACATTAGCCATCTTATTTGCAGAGTAAATGCTTCAGTTGAATGCAAAAGCTTAAAGTACTTTGCCTTCAAACTTTTCTTCATAGAACGAATGCAAACAACTTCTCAAATTATATTTTCCTCCACATCAATTGGCTTGAGGCACGACATATGAGCTTCCATGAAAAAGGTCTGCAACTAGCATTTCACCTTTTGGCTAGCTTTGGCTAATTTTGGCTAAAGCTTCAGAGTTATCAAAAATCCGTTTTTCTTCTTCTCCTCCTTATTCATGTGGATACAGGTGAGGATTTTACAATACCTTCTCTTGAGAATACTTCAGAAGACGACCTGTTTCTGCATCAGCTTCTTTGGGTGAGCTCTTATTCCTTTTTTCCAAGCAGCAAGCTTCACGCTCCTAGCATGCTGCTGCTATAGTTAGCTCAGTTAAGCTAGTCTTTTGACTAAATGTAGTGGCACTCTGTTCTTATTTCCTTTTGTTGTACCACTTGTTTAAGTCAGTCCACCAACACCATTTTGTAACGCGAGCGACGAGACATGACGACCTTCCTTGGCTTTAAGATGTTTACTTGAAAACCTGAAAGTAAATTACATTGTCTGACGCACGGTCAAAAGACTGTGTAGCTTCCACCATTATCTGACTCAAAAAACTAAAATTGTTACATCCAATCACAGTTACAGCTGCAAGATGACATCAGAGCAAAATATTTAAAGACACAGAACATTTTTATCATGGACATATTACCAACTTATACATTTTAAAGTAAGACATTTTAAATCTTTATGAATTATGACGAAATTATCATGATCAATTTTAACTGTTTTTAAATGAAATTATTGCCATCAAATTATTAACTTATTGGCCCTTACATTACATGTTATTAAAGCACCATACAGTCTAAAGGTAGATGTTTATATTAAAGCTCCATACAGTATAAAGGTAGATGTTTATATTAAAGCTCCATACAGTATAAAGGTAGATGTTTGTGTTAAAGCTCCATACAGTATAAAGGTAGATGTTTGTGTTAAAGCTCCATACAGTATAAAGGTAGATGTTTGTGTTAAAGCTCCATAAAGTATAAAGGTAGATGTTTGTGTTAAAGCTCCATACAGTATAAAGGTAGATGTTTGTGTTAAAGCTCCATACAGTCTAAAGGTAGATGTTATTAAAGCACCATACAGTCTAAAGGTAGATGTTTATATTAAAGCTCCATACAGTATAAAGGTAGATGTTTGTGTTAAAGCTCCATACAGTCTAAAGGTAGATGTTTATATTAAAGCTCCATACAGTATAAAGGTAGATGTTTGTGTTAAAGCTCCATACAGTATAAAGGTAGATGTTTGTGTTAAAGCTCCATACAGTATAAAGGTAGATGTTTGTGTAAAAGCTCCACACAGTATAACACTCAGAAAACAGTCAGCCAATCAGAATAGAGGGTGAGAGCCTCCTCCTCTCTTCTGATTGGCTGACACCGACCTGTTGTTACTAGCGCTCCAGAGATGGAACAACTGCACTGAGATGGTTTTTAGATCTTCTCATGGACCAGCGCTTGAATCTATGATGGCTCCTCTCAGGAGGGTCAATGGGTCATCCACTAATCAGAAGATCGCTGGTTCGATTCCCAGCTCCTCCAGTCCACATGTTCACTGCAAAAACTCTAAATCTTTCCAAGAATATTTGCCTTATTTCTTATCAAAATGTCTCATTTCTAGTCAAAACTAATCTCTTTTCTCTTAAAATAAGACTCATCGCCTAAAAATGAATTTGTTTTGAGATAATTTTCATTTGTTTCAAACTCATTTTTACCTGAGATAAGTCAAAGCAGGTTTTTTGTGTTTGTAATAAGAAAGAAAAACTTGCTCCACTATCAGATTTTTCTACTTATTTCAAGTGAAAATCTGCTTGAAAGAAATAAAAAGTGTCTAAAAACACACACCAAAACCAACACTTTGATTTGTTTTTTTTGTTTTGTTTTGGAGGTTTTTGCAGCAATGATAATCAATAATCTGTGACATGAGACGTTGTGTGGTCACTTCACACGCGCTGCGTATCCGTCTGCATTACGTCCATTAGCTGTGAACTGTCGCAGTGCAGCTGCGTTATCTGCAGCTCGTCAGTAGATGATCTTCTTCCTGCTCAGCACTGATATCCGTGTCTCACAACACAACTTTATCTTCCTAAAGCTCCATTATACTTCATCTAAATGTCTCTTTCTTCGTGCTCTAATTGAGATGAAGTGAGGCAGCAGTGAAGTCAGACTGTAAATAGAGGAGTCGCTGCTGCTATTTCATTCTACTTTTCATTATTATCCATTTCTGCACCATGTTTTCTGATGTATACTTTATATATACTTTATTTAATTAGTATTTTAGTTCAGTTAATTGTGCAACTTGTGGCTGCATCACTGAAGACACCTCTTTCCTATTGTTATGTCGTATACTATACTATACGTTTACGTTAAGCTGTGATTGTTGTATTGTGTGAAATTGTGTTTCTCGTATGTAACAGAAATAACGTTTAACTGTTATCAAGGCTGTAATGTATGTGCACTCGTCTCCTCTTCATTTGCCTCCAAAATAAACATCATTTACTGCTGCGTATATTTTTCCTATTCAGCGATGAGCCACAATACGCCAAACATCCTTCAGGTATCCATGTTTTTTCTCTTCCGAGTTCCTGCAGCGTGAACGCAATGATGTTGGAAATTTCCGAGTTGGGAATTCCGACCTCCGAGTTGTTTTGAACGCAGCATTCGGTTCGGATCAAACTGAAAAGTCCGAAAGTCCGGACCAAACGAGATTGGTGTGAAAACGGCCCAAATCACCAGATCTGTACATATGTATTATATATATATATATATATATATCACTCCAGGCCGTGGTCTATGCTCATTCTACCACTGTAAGGGGCGTTGTTCCCCCTTAGAGTGGTAGAATGAGCAGAGACCACGGACTGGAGGGATATATTGCTTTTATAAAACGGTTACCAATAATGACAATATGAAAGAGGGATACGCATCAATTTCATGTAGTTTTCTTCAAGCAGAATAAAAAGCTGTTCCCAGTAGCTCTGCATCTGGTCTTTTCCTCTGTCACTGCTCAGTCCCCTCTACCATTGTTAACCCTCTGGAGGTCAAAGTTCACCTTCAACATGTCAATTACACTACTTTACTACATTTTTTAACATCGTAAAAACATCGACTGTCTTTGGCTACGGACTGCAACAGTCCGTTGTCATGGATACATGACAACAACTTCCATTCATACCAGTCATACGTGCCTGAGGCGGAGTGATAGCTTACGCTGTGATAAGGCTTTAGAATAGTAGCCGTGGTATATGCTCATTATACCACGGCTAACAACCAATCAGATCGCCAGATTTCACCTTTCTGTTTTATAACTTAGTATATGGTATATAGGGTATATATTTATTTATGGGAATAGTTTATATATATTTATATTTAAATATATTATTTATATATATTTATATGTATGTAGTATATATTTATTTTTGTAATGATATATTTATATAGATATTTATGAAGTGTATTTATGGTATATGTGACCCGTTCCATCAAAATGAGTCGGAAGTCGCAACGTTCTATTTTTAGATAATCAGCTGATAACATGGAAAACCCATAGAAAATCAAAAAAAATTTTTTACCCTAATTTCAAAGCAATGACATTCAAAAACAATCTCCCAAAGTTTCACAGTCCAGATAATTGAGAAAAGGCACGTAAATGATGATTAAAGTTGACTTGCAACTTAAACCCTCTGAAAATGAGTGTTGCTTCGGTGCAAAACATGAAATATCTCCTGAACCGTTTGTGATAGAGACGAGCTGTAAACTGCATCTGAATCGCCGGATTCTCCGCTTTCCGACGGTCATTGAATGTTGCATCTATGACGAGAAGGGACGGATACAGAAACAGATGCTAAACCGAGTAGCATCGACGCTAACAGAGCGTAGCATCGACGCTAACAGAGCGTAGCATCGATGCTAAACCGAACGTAGCATCGATGCTAACCCGAACGTACACGCTTGCACATGTTTTACAAAATGTCAACAAAACATGACAACTTCTGAACCGTTTATGATAGAGACGAGCTGTAAAAAGCATCTGAACTGTGAGATTCTCTGCTTTCCGAGGGTCATTGAATGCTGCATCTATGACAACAAGGGGCCGTATAGGGTGCGTGTAATCACGTGGTACAGGAACAGATGCCAGAGTCACTGGCAAAAACTTTAACTGCTATTTTCTCAGGTTTTAGAACGGAATGAGAGAGTGAAAGATCGTAATTCAAATGGCCACATCTCGAAAACCATCAAATGTATGACTTTGACTAGGGTATCATTTTAAAGCTTATTTTCTAATCTTTCCATTGATACCAAAATCTCAACTTTGAAATTTGGGTCACTGTGACTCATTTTGATGGATCGGGTCACATATATGTTTATATTGTGTGTATTATGTAGTTATGATATGAGTAGTAGTGGGAAATTAAAAAAGTACTTCTTCGTACTCCTTGCGGTGTTTTGTGTCTTAGCTCTTTATTTTATTCTATTTTTTTAATTTATCTTTTTCTTTCTTTTGTATGTACAATAGTTACATACATTTCGTTTCTTTTATATGTTCGAAAATAAAATTCATTCATTCATTCATAATAAGTCAATACAGATGACTGTTATGTTGTGAGTTACATCTGTAGTTTCACTGTAGTGAGACACAGAGGGACCGTGAGGATGGAGGGATGGAGGAGATTGTTGTCATAGAAACAGTTAACACCACCTCAGCCTCTGTCTGAGCTGCTTTACAAGCTCTTTCTCTGTTTTTATGGATTTATGAACCGTTTTGTTTTTTTTATGTTGCCTTCCTGATTTGCTACTGAGCAAATTCTTTTCCAACACAATATAAAGTGAACACTGAGGAAGCAAAAAAAATAAGAAAGAAAAAGAAAGAAAAAAAAGGAAAATAAGTGACATATTGGAAAAGGCAGTGAGAAGAAGCAGCTTGTTAGCTAGTTAGAGGGAATGACACACTGAACATGCCCTCCCATCTCCACATCTAGTTTTCTAGCATTGTCAGACAAGCCTGTAACATAGTTAAAGGGATAGTTCAACATTTTGTCAAATTGGCCCATTGCCATAATCCCTATAGTCATAGCAGTAGGTTTGTTACCTTTAATTGTCGGTGCAAGCTATTTTTAGAATGGCGGAGCAGAGCCGTGAGCTGCTCAGAGCTACGCTACCAATGGAGGCTCATTATGGGATTTCTTGGTTTCCCTCATCAAACTCATCAAATACAAAATCCCAAAACTCCAAAATGCTTTTTTGGACAAGTTGTGAGCTGCACATTCACCACGCTATGAGATAATAACACAACGTTACAAGACAGAGTTGTTTTAGAGGGAAATACAGAGACTGTTGATGAAAAACTGTCCCTGAAGGCAACGTGCATCAGTGGTTTTGCATGAATTTCCCTCTAAAACAACTCTGTGTGGTAACGTTGTGTTATTATCTCATAGCGTGGTGAATGTGCAGCTCACAACTTGTCCACCAGAGCGTTGTGGAGTTGTTGGATTGTGTATTTGATGAGTTTGATGATGAGGTGAAACCAAGAAATCCCATAATGAGCCTCCGTAGCGTGGCTCCGAGCAGCTCATGGCTCTGCTCCGCCGTTCTAAAAATAGCTTGCACCCACAATTAAAGGTAACAAACCTACTGCTATGACTATAGGGATTATGGCAATGGGCCAATTTGACAAAATGTTGAACTATCCCTTTAAAATCTTTTTATCAGTGGAGTCATGTCCATATTTTGCACAAATGTCCCTTGTTGTGTGAGGGCACAAGAGTCAAATGTTTCTCATTTTGTAGCTGTGCCCATATGACAGTGACACACGTAGATGCCCCGTCTCTACACGCAGCCTATGGGAGGATAACCGGATAACCGTGTGAAAGTCACTCTTAAATGCTCCTCAATATATATGGGGCACTGTTGGAGTAGAGACACACTAATACATACATACATATACATCACCACCATGCCGTATCATGATGGTGATGATGGTGATGAAGGTGTAGCCGCTGCAGCTGGTCTAGAGGCTGACTGTGTCCTCGGGCTCTGCAGTGGCTCCGCTCAGTATTCAGCTCAGAGTCCACATGCAGCGGACGGAGAGAAAGAAATACGACTCCACTGTCACACTTGGCTGATGTCCCTGTGCTCCTCCTCCTCCTCCTCCTCCTCTTCCCCCCCCCCCTTCCTCCTCCCCCTCCCCCCCCCCGCCCCCCTCCTCCGCTCCTCGGTGCCTCAACATCTAACTCATGTCCTATAGCAGCGATGGGCCGGTGGGGAGTGTTTCTGTACGTGTGCAGTGCAGACAAGAGGCCGTTTATTGTGTATGTGTGTGTGTGTGTGTGTGTGTGTGTGTGTGTGTGTGTGTGTGTGTGTGTGTGTGTGTGTGTGTGTGTGTGTATGTGTGTGTGTGTGTGTGTGTGTGTATGTGTTCTTGTACTTACTACGTTGTGAGGACCGGAACGAGTTTTTAACCAACAGACTGAGGACGTTTCGGCCGGTCCTCACATATTTTCCAAGGGCTGTTTGAGGGTTAAGACGTTAGGTTATAATTAGGTTTAAATTAGGTTTAGAGTCATGGTTAAAGCAGAAGTAAGTGGTCCGGTCGTTTTCGCTAATGCTGCGTTCCAGGCAGGCTTTTGAAATCGTAAATTACAGCTTCAAGTCACAACTTACGACTTTGTAGCGTTCCAGGCAACCCACTCGTGTTTCTCCGACCTGTTTTACCGGTGAAAGTCACTATAACGGCCACTCGTAACTTCTGACCCGTGAACTCGTACCAGATCGAACTGGTACCACTTCACAGGTCGGAAAAACACCAGTTACGAGTTTCCTTGAACGCACCATAACAGTCCTCGTCCCTACGTCACCACATTCACGGCGTCCCTTGGCTGCACACACAGCTCTGCATGCCGTTCTCTCTCCTCATTGGATAAAAACTGTAGGATACGATAAATGTTTTCTCCTGGGCTCAGAGCAGAGCAGAGTGACTGAGAGACCCGTGTTTCAGACCAAACACTCTATAGAAGTGATTGCTGTCGGAAGATATAACTATTTAAGACTTATATTAACACAAACATTCACCTTACTTCTGCTTTAAGTTTAGGTTATAATTAGGTTTAAATGAGGTTTAGAGTGATGGTTAAGTTTAGGCATTAGGTTAAGGTTAGGGTAAGGGGCTAGGGAATACATTATGTCAATGACATGTCAAGTCATTTATTTGTATAGCACATTTAAAACGACAGCAGTCGACCAACGTGCTGCACACAGGAGGGTAAACAGTTAAATAAAACAACAATAATAAATAAAACAACAATAATAAGAATAAGTTAATGCAGCAGCAACAATAATAGGTTATAATTAGGTTTAAATGAGGTTTAGAGTAACGGTTAAGGTTAGGCATTTGTTTTGGATGGTTAAGGTGCTAGGGTAAGGGGCTAGGGAATACAGTATGTCAATGACTTGTCCTCACAAAGATAGATTTACAAGGATGTGTGTGTGTGTGTGTGTGTGTGTGTGTGTGTGTGTGTGTGTGTGTGTGCGGGGAGAGGGGGTTGGGGCAAGGAGGGAGAAAAGGCATGAAATGGAGGAGAACAAAGATAAATACACAGCGAGTGACAGATGGAGAGAAATTAGCGTCTGCGTCTCAGAATAACCAGTTTTCCTTTGAGCCATCGTTTCCCCGCGCGTCGCCTCACAGGCTCTCATCCATTGTGTGTGTGTGTGTGTGTGTGTGTGTCTGTGTGTGTGTGTGTGTGTGTGTGTGTGTCTGTGAAGGTAAAGCAGGAAATGAAGCCTTCACACACTGCGGCTCCATATAACAGAGCTCTAAGTGCTTCGGCGGCGTCGCTGAATCACCGGCAGAGACAGCGTCTTGCAATCTGTAACTCCATAAAGGGACGGCACGCGGACGGTTGCAAATTCAATTTCAGCCTTTGTGCAGAAACGGTTTTATCTCCCTCTCAGATTCACTGTGTCATTTATTTATTTCTCTCGTATCACTCAGGATCTATTTTTCCTCTTTGCTCTCCTCCTCCTCCTCCTCTTCCTCCTCCTCTATTCTTCGCTGCCATAATGACCCAAATTCTCCCTCGGGGATCAACAAAGTTCACTTTATCTGTGTGTGAGGAGCGTCTGAGTTGAGGCTGATAAAGGAGCTGGATGCAGAGAGAGGCAGCGCTGCCGTCGCCGTAGTTACGCAGGTTAGATGGAGGAGAATCTACAGCTGCAGATAGATTAAGGACGTACACACACACACACACACACACACACACACGTCTCTCCAATGATTTCCTGAAGTTCCACTGGAATTTAAATATGGAAATCTCTCTCTCTCTGCTAAAGGATGGAAAGTTTCTGCAGTTTGGAGTTTTTGCGAAGCTCAGCAACTGTTTCTGTTTGAGAGATAAAAACCACAGAGTGTGTTGTCGTTTTAATTATTAACACTTTACCTACTAACCCCTGTACATGTTTATATCTGCTTTATTTGTCTTTCTTTTTTATTGCACTTTGCAGTTTGATAATAAAACACCTTGTGACTCTTTACATGTTTGTTGTGTTCAGATTATTTTTGCACTGTTCAATCCTATTTCGTATGTATTGTTGTTGATTTTGTCCATCTGAATGCAGATCCACAAGTCCAATAACGACCATTGATTAGATAATAGATGTATAACCTGATAACCTGAACGGATTAAATAAGATCTTTAATAGATGTATAACCTGATAACCTGAACGTATTAAATAAGATCGTTAATAGATGTATAACCTGATAACCTGAATGGATTAAATAAGATCTTTAATAGATTTATAACCTGATAACCTGAACGGATTAAATAAGACCTTTAATAGATTTATAACCTGATAACATGAACGGATTAAATAAGATCTTTAATAGATTTATAACCTGTTATTACACGGCTCTATTGAATCCTGCTCTCTGATTGGTCCAGCGCTGCGTTCTGCGGTCTGTTATTTCTGTATAACGGACCGTCGTCATGTATAACAGACCGTTGCTAAGGACGGCGCTCTGATCAGCGCAGTACAGAAAAGAGAAACTATGCAGGATATTTACCTTGTGTTTCATTTTTACCGTCATTAAACAGCTTCGGACTAATAGTGATGTTAGATAAATGATTTGTAACCTGTTACAAGGAGAGTGGAGGCTCCTTCCACATCGCTGCTGGAAACCAAACCTGCTGATCAGAGCCTCTGACCCGGTGTCACAGCTCTCCTCTCGTCTCGGTGCAGCTGGCACCGCGGCTCCGCGACACAAACGCACCCCGTAAACAGTAAAGTTAATCTCTTGTTTATGACAGATACGACTACACACAATACACACATTTTAACACGTGTATGGTAATCCATCGATCCACTGATTGATTATCAAAGGCTTCACATGCACGAACGGGAGGAGGCTCGGCAAAACAGCGGAAGTGACCGGTCTTGCAGATTCGCTAAATGCAATTTTAAATCGATGAAAGTCGTTTTTTGATCAACATTATGTTTCAAATTAATTATTTCACTCGTAAACCGTGTAATAAGCGGGATAATGTACAGTTGGTCGGTTGTTATGGAGAAATAAACCCCTTCATGTTGAATGAAACCCCTCCGCTTCGCGTCGGGGTTCCATACAACCTGTCGGGGTTTATTTCTCCATAACAACCTCCGAACTATACATTATCCCTTACATAACATGAACGGATTAAATAAGATCTGAAAACATCACATTTCAGTTTGGGAACCTGTTCTCCTTCTTCTAGCGTTTCTTTTATAAGTCCTTATGTTGGTTGAGTTTGAAATATCAACAGCTGAATTATTATACGAGTTATTACTGATAGATAGATAGATAGATAGATAGATAGATAGATAGATAGATAGATAGATAGATAGATAGATAGATAGATAGATAGATAGATAGATAGATAGATAGATAGATAGATAGATAGATAGATAGATAGATAGATAGATAGATGAGCTGGCTCAGTAACTGCTGAGTCATTGTTCCTCATCAAACACTGTGGTCACTTTATAGAGGAAAAAATCGTCTTTAAATATTCTCAGAGGAGACTATCGGCGTCTTGGAGCAGCAGAGACAAACGTCTCCTCGGTCTGTAACTCTGGACACAACAAGGCCCAATCCCATTTCTCTTTTCTACCCCTTGCCCCTCGCCCCTTGAAACGGAGCTACAGGGGGTAGTGGTAGAAAGTCAACCCCTACGAATTGGGACACCCCTTCAACAGTCACATACGTCATCACGTAGTCTCCACTGGCTTTTACGTAAGCTGATGCGGCGAGCTTTTGCCAGAAATCAAATATCCGTGTACCATATAACTTAATAAAATAAAATAAAACTTAATGCAGACTGATGTGTTCATTGTAAAACATTTATTTACTGATGTAAATGTGGTGATTAATGTCCGTAGGCTACAGAGTCCCGAGGCAGCGCTGCTCTACCAACAATGCTACTGGCACAATTGTTAGATTTCATCACTGAGACCAACATTTATCTCCTAAAAATAATGTAACCAGCCGGTGGTAAACCTCTAAAAACCTGCAGGTAAGTTAATGAGCGATCGCCTTCTCTCCTGGGATGACGACGGAGGTTGGCCGGCGGAGCAGCTCTGCAGACCGGCTGCTGCCTCTGTGAGCAGCCGCTCCTCGGAGCAAACTTCTAACCAGCCGTCATTTGGATAAACTAACCGCACATTTGGGATCTAAACAGTTACTTTCTCACATGAAAACATATTAAAACTTAATAAAGTGACATAATAACAGCGCTAGAGCGGGAAATAAAACAGCTTTTCGTTTTACAGCCACCGCTGCCGGCTGCCGCAAGATGCATTCTGGGAAACTTTTCTTACCCATCCGTTTGGAGTGTGCCTCTGAAGGGTCTCAGTTTGAAGGGGTCTGTAGCCCTACCACGTCCCCCTACCCCCCTGTCCCAACGGGGATTGACCTCTGGCTAAGCCACACCCCCAAACACGATGAGCCAATCACAGTGCACATAGCTAGCCCATACACTCGGACATTCTCTGCTTCCACGTCCATTGAAATGCATTGCAGTTAGTCAGTTTTCATTGGTTTTTATATGTTTTTTCTTGACATTTTAAGTTTAAAATGGTCAAACGGTGTTCATGGGGTACATGCAACTCTGACACTAGGTATCCTGAGAGGCTGGGGGCCACGGGGGGATTTTTTTACCTTTTCCCAAACCACATCTCAACCGAGAGAAGTGTCTGCTCTGGATAAAGTTATGCAGTAGACCACAACACCAACTAAACCTGGATAAACTTAACAAGGATGTCTACATCTGTTCTAAGTTAAGTCAACAACGTATTTGAGGCAACATATTGTCAGAGATGTTTAGATGTTAGCCAGTATCACAACTAAGCATAAAGTCCGCTAGCTTAATGCTAACGTATAATGTAAAACTCCATAGACAGGCTAACAGACATTAGCCCGTCACTATCAGATGTCAATTGGGGTAAGTGGTAGGGCCAAGGGGGGAAATGGGATTGGGCCCAAGTCTTGCAGCTGCAGCACGCTGAGGCCGTAGACGTCGGCCTCCTCCTCTTCTCTCCTCCTCTCCTCCTCCTCCTCCTCCTCTCCTCCTCCTCCTCCTCCTCTTCTCTCCTCCTCCTCCTCATCTCTCCTCCTCTCCTCCTCCTCCTCCTCCTCTCCTCCTCCTCTTCTCTCCTCCTCTCCTCCTCCTCGGGCCGATGATAGATTGCTTTCTCTCTCTCTGCCTTTGTGCTGTAAATTGCTTTGTTTTGTTACCAGTCTTCCTCTGTTCCAGCTCAGATAGCAGCGATAGCAGCTTCCTCCTTTCTTCACTTATCTGAACCAATGTGTTGGAGACTCCTTGAAATGAATTACAGCTGAATATGTAGAGATGGGAGGAGGAGGAAGGAGGAAGGAGGGAGGGAGGGAGGAGAGGAGAGGAGAGGAGAGGAGAGGAGAGAAGAGGAGAGGAGGAGAGGAGAGGAGAGGAGACGACACAAATGTCCCTCGTGTTCATTCACAGCAGACGAGGTGCAGAGGGAAGTCTATCTGTGAGTGACTTCACACAAAATAAATTGCACCCATCACAAATGAAGGTGAGATTATAATGGTGTGTGTGTGTGTGTGTGTGTGTGTGTGTGTGTGGAATGAGAATGAGGACACTTACACACGTTACACACAGTGAGGTGGTGTTTAAGGAGAGGAGGGACTTTAAGGAAAACGAGGACATTGACAGAGACTGGACTGTCACATCCAATAATACCCTACATCGATTTTATTTTATTTAATGACATTTGTGTACTGACATAGCAGCCGATAAAATCTGTTGTTCAATATCTCATGACTGATGAAAAGTGTTGTGTGCAGTAGAATTTTGATGCATCGCAATGCATCGTAGAATTGAATCGAATCGAATCAAATCAAATCAAATCGAATCGAATCGTTACCTGGTGAATCGTAATCAAATTGAATCTAATTGAATCGAATCGAATCGTTACCTGGTAAATCGTAATCGAATTGAATCGAATCAAATCGAATCGTTACCTGGTAAATCGTAATCGAATCGAATCGAATCGAATCGAATCGTTACCTGGTGAATCGTAATCAAATTGAATCTAATTGAATCGAATCAAATCGTTACCTGGTAAATGGTAATCGAATTGAATAGAATCGAATCGAATCGTTACCTGGTGAATCGTAATCGAATTGAATCGAATCGAATCGAATCGTTACCTGGTAAATCGTAATAGAATCGAATCGAATCGTTACCTGGTGAATCGTAATCGAATTGAATCGAATCGAATCATTACCTGGTGAATCGTAATCGAATTGAATCGTGAGGGCAGTGCCAATGCACACCCCTAATGTCCAGCAGGAATTGATTGATTGATTGAAAACTTTATTGAACAACATTACAACAAGTGTTGAAAAGGATTAAAAACCCAATAAAGGCCTTGTAAAGGTTTTGTTTCCATTGTGGTCCTATTGGATGGTAGACAACTAGCTACACATGGATTTAAAACAAGGAAGACAGACACACAACACATGGACTAAAAACATGGGAGAGAGACACTAAGGCACATAGACGACAACATTGAAGAGAAAGAACAAGATGAAAGAGATAAAACAAGAGATTAGCTCCCAAACAGAAGCAACAAGACATAAAACAGACACACAAACAAACAATCGTAGTATATTATCCACCTTTACTTTCTTGCTTAAATATCTTGTATTATCTTATGTTCTTCCTTGTGTGTGTGCTTTCTCTGAACTGAAGGAATGTGTGAACTGATGCTCTGCTTCATGGGTTCCATATCCTGCTGCCTAGAAGCTGAATCTGGTCTGTTGGAAAGTTGATGATTGTTCTGTTTGGCCTAAAGGCTGAAACCTTATAGGTCAAGGGCATCTTCTTCTGTTGACCTATGGCAGCCCAGAAGTTATCGATTTGGTCGAAGAGGTTAAATGATCCAGATCAAGGTTGTCTTTGTTGATTACACTGCAAAGATGCAAAATCTTACCAAGAATATTTGTCTTATTTCTAGTCAAAACAATCTAATTATACTTCAAATAAGACACACATTTAAAAAGTAGCTTGTTTTTAGACACTTTTTACTTCTTTCAAGCAGATTTTCACTTGAAATAAGTAGAAAAATCTGATAGTGGAGCAAGTTTTTCTTTCTTATTACAAGCACAAAAAACTTGCTTTCACTGGCAGATTTTTCTACTTATTTCAAGTGAAAATTAGTTTGAAACAAGTGAAAATGATCTAAAAACAAGTTAATTTTTAGGTGAAGAGTCTTATTTTAAGTGGAAAGAGATTAGTTTTGACTAGAAATGAGACATTTTGACAAGAAATAAGACAAATATTCTTGGAAAGATGTAGATTTTTGCAGTGTAGTTGCATTCCTTAGTCTGGAGAAGGTGGAGTGTTTGGAGTTAGAAACAGATCCAAGGTCAGAGCTTTGAGATCTCACATTGGCACCAGAGATGCTTTGGCATTTTTTGTCCACTGTTCTTCTTCTTGTTAATAAACTCCTTTTTTTTTTAATACAAGCGAAGACGTGTCGGCGGTGATCCCTTCTTTTCATCAACACATCAATATACCACACAAGACAATAATCTGGTGCTTCACGGCTCTTTCGATTTAATTTATCGGTTGGCTAACCATTTTTTTTATTGAGGACTTAAAAAGAAAGTAGGAGGAGTTTTAACAGCTTTAAGGTTTGAAGGAATCCCAGTTTCCTGTGTCCATGGCAACATTTATTATATAGCAGTTCTCCGACACCGTCAGAATTTAATCGCAGGTCGTTGGTCTTTGGTCGCAAGACGCTGACGACGGCCGTCCTCGAGCCGAGTCTCACAGTGAGACGTAAGACGGACGATTTAGAGCCACGACCAAAGATTTCTCCACGATTCTCCTACGACGGGTCGGTCGTCGTTCGTCTGCAACGGCCCAAAACTGCACAGCACTGCAAAAACTCAAAACCTTACCAAGAACATTTGTCTTATTTCTAGACGAAACAAATCTCATTCTACTTAAAATAAGACTCATCAAATAAAAAGCAGCTTGTTTTTAGACACTTTTTACTTTTTTCAGGGATATTTTCACTTGAAATAAGTAGAAAAATGTTTCGACTTATTTCATTTTTAGATGATGAGTCTTATTTTAAGTGGAAAGAGATTAGTTTTGACTAGAAATGAGACATTTTGACAAGAAAGAAGACAAATATTCTTGGAAAGATTTAGAGTTTTTACAGTGAGTGTGTACCGAGGGTTAAATTTTCTGTTTAGGTCTGGATGAGGGTTTTTTAATGTCAATAAATACACAGTCGTACAAATGTGTGTGTGTGTGTGTGTCCCTTGACAGTGGTGTGAGAAGGTGATTACACAACACGCAGCTATGTTTGACACACACACACACACACACACACACACTGAGCCACCGGAGCAGAAAGTGAATAGAAATAAAAACCTTGAGCTGTGATGTGTTGGCAGCTTGTTCTTCTCTCTAACAGCCCATAATAAGTTTGATTTGATCCTCAGTCTGTTGAACGTTGTTCTATTACACGCTGCTAACAGAAGTGTTCTCATCTCTTTATTATTATCATTATTATTATTTTCCAATCGAGGCTGCAGCTGCTGAAGAGTTTAAACCTTTAACAGCTCCACTGGATCTTGTTTTTATTTCCCTCGTCTGTCTGATCACTGACAAACGGCACAGAAACAGATAATGTGGCGTCAAATCCAGTTTTTTCCAGGATATAATAATAAAAAAAGGTCTAGACAGTTAATTTGCAGCGTTGACACGTCGTGATAACTCCTCTCTATAATAAAAACAAGACTGTTTAGAGAGAACAGCTCTGCTTGTCTTTAATCATACTCTGTCTTCCTGCACACTGCAACATCAACATGTGCTGAATTATTCAGGATTATTAATATTTACAAAGAACAAATGGTGTTTTTTGTTTGGTTATGTTGTGAATTTATTTGTGTCAGTGCAGAGTGTTATTAACATGTTAAGCTAAACTAATGAAGCTACGGTGGCCTGGATGTGCCACTTCACACTGCAAAAACTCAAACTCTTTCCAAGAATATTTGTCTTATTTCTTGTCAAAATGTCTCATTTCTAGTCAAAACTAATCTCTTTCCACTTCAAATAAGACTCATCACCTAAAAATTAACTTGTTTTTAGATCATTTTCATTTGTTTCAAACTAATTTTCACTTGAAATAAGTAGAAAAATCTGCCAGTGAAAGCAGGTTAAAGAAAAACTTGCTCCACTATGAGATTTTTCTACTTATTTCAAGTGAAAATCAGCTTGAAAGAAGTAAAAAGTGTCTAAAAACAAGCTGCTTTTAATGTGATTTTATGTAGAATGAGGCTTCTGTCGTGTGGATGCTGGGAAATAGGACAGTCATCAATAATATGTGAGTGTGTCATTGTCGTGTGTGTGTATATATGTGTGTGTGTGTGTGTGTGTGTGAGTCTGTGTGTGTTAGTGTGCGTGTGTGTTAGGGTGCGTGTGTGTAGCATGTTATCCTCCGTGGTTGTCGGTGCTTCGTGCGGCCGAAGCTGCTGCTCCGAGGTCGACTGTCAGTCCACATCCTGTCTGAGGCCGGGATTACAGGTGCACACACACACACACACACACACACACACACACACACACACACACACACACACTGAGGTGGAATATAAGTCCAGCAGTTGCCAGAGGCTACACACACACACACACACACACACACACACACACACAACTCTGCATGTCAGATTCATGGAGACTTTGAAACTGATGTTGTTTATTCACTTGTGTCTCTGTTGTTTGGAGATTTAGTGTGTGACCCTAACACACACACACACACACACACACACACACACACACACACACACCCTGGGTGGATTAGGATGTGTGTGTGTGTGTGTCTGTGTGTGTGTGATGTCACAGTGTATTATGTCATGTGTCAGTGTGAGTGTGAGGAATCTACAGGGGCATTTTACTGTTCATGTGTTTGTCATGTTTGTGTGTGCGTTTGTTTGTTCTCGTGTACAGTGTGTGTGTGTGTGTGTGTGTGTGTGTGTGTGTGTAGTAGGAGTATATTAATGTTAGTCAGAGAATAATTGAGCTCCATGACTGAGCCATGAGGGGAATAAAACTCTGTTTGTTCCGTGCTTCCAGATTAAAGTCGACTTTAAAGTCCTTTCAGCTTCGGCTGATTTGCAACAAATTATTAATAAAAAGCAAAAAACTAAAAGCAGAAAAGAAAATATAAAATATAAAACAAATATGAAGAGTGCTGTGCTGCTGGGAAACCAGAGGACGCACAAGTTCAATTAATTATAATTATCAAACCTTTTATTCTCACCGACAGAAGAGGAACGACTGTCACGGTGAGAAAAAGAAAATGAAGGACACGGGAGTAAAAGTAAAAAACATACCACATGATTCATCAATCCAACAGCTTATAAATATTAACCATGAATATATGAAGAGCTCTTTTACAAAACGTGATAAACGCCAAATTAAAAAAAAAGAGTTTGTCAGGGCATTTAGCTGTGTACTGAGCCTGTTCACTGCTCCATCAACGTATCACGTCACATCGCTACATTTCCCTGTTTAAAAGGCACCGCAAGGGCCGATAATCAACTCACTATTCAATGGAACAGAGTTCAAATCATTTACCCAGCTTCAGGAGCAATGTCAACTTCCTTCCAATGATCTACAGATATTTTCAAATAAGACACTATAACACAAATCTTAAAGAAAGAGAGTTGCTTAGTAAAAACCCAAATAATATTGAGGATTACTTTATTACTTTGGCGGAAAAACACCTCCCAATCAAAAAACATGTTTCACATACATATAAAAGGCTTATAAATGATACCCTGCAAAATACCGAAAGTATTGATGGACTGATGCGCGTTGCCTTCAGGGACAGTCTTTCATCAACAGTCTCTGTATTTGTCTGTATTTAGCTCACGGCTCTGCTCCGCCGTTCTAAAGGTAACAAACCTACTGCTATGATTATAGGGATTATGGCAATGGGACAATTTGTTGCTCACCCTGAGGTTTCTCCTGGTTTTCCCTGTTAAAAGGGTTTTCCATGGAGTTTTTCCTCAGTGGATGTGAGGGTCTAAGGACAGAGGATGCTGTTATGATGGGATGTAAAGCCCTTTGAGACAAACTGGTGGTAAAAACAGGCTACGTATACAAATAAAATTGCCTTGCCTTGCCAATTTGCCAAAATGTTGAACTATCCCTTTAAGTGAATGTGTGGACATTATAGGGACTTGTCCTCCTCATGGGGACACAATACGTCCATATAATGTAAATCATTAGAGTCTGAAGTGAAGACATGTTGGTGTGCCAGTGTGACAACCATACATTATTATTGCAATATACAACTACACAAAAAATAATTATTTTTAATTTACTATCAGTACTTTGTATGCGCTCATTTCATAATACAGAGGCAAACTCTATACCTAAAAACAATTCTTAAAATAAATTCCTCAAAAAGAACCCCATATTTAGCACAATATGTTTCAATGCTGATCAGTTTGTAGGACCATGGACGGTGCAGCTTCCTGGCATTGACACTTCTCTGTTTCCTTTGCCTTATTGTGGCCTGTCTGGTTTAAATAGTTCTGTTGCTGCTTTGATGAAGCCTAATTTGATAAAGTTTCAAATTAATTTTTGAAATATTTCGTGAGTAATGTAGCCTAGTTGTCTTTGTCACATTTTATTTGGCATTAGTAAATAATTATGCACATTTACAGATATTTTACATGATCTAAGTGATAACACGTGCTATGAAGGCTATTTTGAACAATAGGTGTGACTTGAGATTTGAGATTTTTTACTTGTCCTTTGGTGACTTGGCCACAGAAGAAGTGTGTGTGATGTGTGTGATGTGTGTGTGTGTGTGTGTGTGTGTGTGTGTGTGTGTGTGTGTGTGTGTGTGTGTGTGTGCAGCCTCAGTGATTTGTGTCTCAGCAGACGCCACATTGATGTCTGAGTTTGGTTCCAGTTTGCAGCAGAGAAACGATCGATGTGACGAACGGCGACGTGGCTCTCCAACAGCGAGTCACAGCGTCACGTAACGAGCAGCTGCATGGCGTTAATTAAAACAGATCTGAAGTCAGTTTGGGGATCGATGGAAAATAAACAACAGTTGAGTGGATTCAGAGGAAACTCCCTTTACGACTGATCGTCCTGCGTTGGAAGATGATGAAGCATCAGAATATGAAGAACCAGCAGAGAGATCAGATCAGCTGATCCACTTCACAGCTCGGTGTCGACACGTGAACCTTCCTGACAAACTGATCTTTATCTGTTACAGTCTCATCCAGTCATCCAGTCGTCGACGGCGACAGAGAGATTAAAGCAGCAGAACAAAGTGACACGAGCAGAGAGTGAAGTGTGTTACAGAGGAACGAGGTGTCACTTCACGTGTCGCTTCAACGCTCTGAGACCACACACACACACACACACACACAATATTTCATATTACAAACTAAAGAGATGAAATGCTGCCAGAATCTCAGAGGCTTTACTCAGACTCTAGGATTTTTTATTAAAGACACTATTTAAAAAACATACACGGACTTCCGCTTCCGCCCCCCGACGGATGGCTGCACGATAACCGGGCTCCCGAACTCACGGACTATAAACCCACGTTAAACGACTATCTAACGGTGGTTTTCTAAATATAACAGAATCACAGTGAGTCTGCTTTGATACAGATTAAAAATGAACCAGAGAACCCGCAACAAAAACGAAGCTCCGACTCCGAGCAAACCGGCGACCGGAGCTATAGCTAGCTGGGCTACAGCTAACGAGAAAACAGGTGCTACTAGCAACACGATGGCCGAGGTCCTGGCCGAGATGAAAGGAATGAGAAAAGACATGACACAGCGGTTTGACAAAATTGAAGACACACTAAAAGGTGTGAAGGAGCAAATACGAGGCTGTGAAAACAGACTGGACGAGGCCGAGCAAAGAGTGAGCAGCCTGGAGGACAACGGTGCACGAGCAGACAGGCTGCTGGCCTACATGTTACGTAAACAGCGTCGTCTAGAACCGCACTGTGAAGACATTGAAAATCGTTCAAGGAGGTCAAACTTACGGATCTACGGGGTGAAAGAAGACACCGAGGGTGGTGAGAATATGATCGACTTCATAGCAAGGCTATTGAAAGCTGCTCTCAAGCTCCCAGAGGAAGAGGACCTCGGCATCGAGCGCGCGCACAGGTCGCTCGCGGCAAAACCTACAAACGCCAATGCCGCCAGATCGATTGTGGTGAAATTCCTTCACTTCCAGACAAAGCAACAGATCCTGTACAAAGGCTGGAACACAAAAGAATTGCAGTTTGAGGGGAGCCGCATCTCTTTTGACCATGACTACTCGGCCGCCCTGCAGCGTAAGCGAAAGGAATATGGAGAGATTAAACGCCAGCTGAAGGAGCGCAACATCAAGTTTAGGACGTCGTATCCTGCGGTGCTGAGAGTATCCTTGGGAGACGGGGAAAAGAGCTTCAGCTCGGCATGGGAGGCGGCTGATCAACTGAAGCACCTGGGCATAACTGCAAGACTGTCGGAGACGGAGCTCATGGAAAAAGAACTGCAGCAGCGGGGATGGACGGCACCGCCGCGCCCCGGTGGGGAGCAGCTCACGCGCGCACTGGTGAGGGACATCGACGCGCTCTCAAACTGACTTGTGACTGCGATGGTGAGATAAGAAGAGCATCAGACATAAAGTAAGTTCAGAAGTGATGTTTTAGTTGGGGCATTAAACCTACTAAAAGGACATGGTTTTATTATATTTGGATAAGGTTTAACGGACAGTAGAGCCAGAGCTGCAGATAACAAATAGTCTGCTGGACAATGATGATTTTCCTTTTCTGAAGTGGACATTTTACACGTGATGCCATTCAAACCAGCTCTGAATGTATTTGGTAGGTTTGCCTCAGGTTCTTTCCTTTTTCTTTTCGTTTTTTCTTTCTTTACTCTAATTTTAATTCATTTTGTAATTTTATTGTGAATTAATATCATCAATATTTTATTTTTAACTCGATGTCTGATGCCTTCTGTCATGGCTATTACTGAAACCACTGTATCATATGTTCACGAAAGAGTGGGTGGTCCGTGGGGCGGGGGCGGATTCTAAGGGGGGAACGAACGCAAGAAGTTCTTAATAACTACCCAAGACACTTGCGTTACTGTCTTAACATCAGGCAGTTCTAGGCCCAGGCATCTAGATGCTCTGGACACTCCTTCTTTATGTCACCACCCTATATATCTGTACTGCTGTTTATGGATCTTGTGGGGTAATCTGGGGTGGCTGGCAGAGTAGGCCCATAGGACTGTGGGTCACTGTGATGGAAGTTCCAGCGTTTTCTTTCACAGTTTTGTGTATAGTTCTGTTCTTTTATCATTGTTATATTGTTCTTTACATGCCATGGAGTAAGATTTTCAGCTATGGTAGCCACGGTGTTTCATGTTGCAACATTCTGCCTGAAAGACAACAAAAGACTTTAAAGCTATTTTGTTCTATAGAGGGCTGGGCAGCCCAGTGAGGGGCATTGATAACAACAGCTTAAGATGTCACCCTGCACGGTAGTTACATATAATGTGAAGGGGTTGCACAGCCTCAAAAGAGAAGGAAAATATTAGATCAGCTTAAACAGATGAATTGTAGTATTGCTTACCTCCAAGAAACACATCTATCTGAGGCTGAACATAAGAAATTAAATAAATCATGGGCCTCACAGGTATTTTCTTCCTCACACAAATCAGGTCGCAGACGGGGCGTTGCCATTTTGATACACAGGTCACTACAATTCTGCCTTGACTCCTCATTCCAAGACAAAGAGGGGCGTTATGTATTGATTAATGGCACTATAAACGGAACCCAGGTGTCCATGCTTAACGTATATGCCCCAAATGATAACAGCCCACAATTTATGAAAACGATATTCGACTTGGTACTTGAGAAGGCACAAGGCATATTGCTGATTGGAGGAGACTTCAACTGTGTATTGAACCCATTACTAGACAAAAGTATGAATTCAAACGTCCACCCAACAACTATGAGTAGGGCACTAAAAAATTGCAGTGAAGAGTTTGGCTTCCTAGATGTCTGGAGATACAAACACCCAAGGGAACGAGATTATACGTTTTACTCTCATCCTCACTCCACATACTCCAGGATAGATTATTTTTTTATGCCTATCAATGAATCATTTAGAGTATTAGACTGTCAAATTCACAATATAACCCTGTCTGATCATGCACCTGTGTCGGTGGTTTGGGATGTGGGAGGGGCGGTCGCCTCGCGTAGATGGAGACTAAATACCTCCCTGTTAGGAATTCCAGCATTTCAAACATCTTTAAGAGATGAGTTCACCTCTTATCTGGAAACTAATGACAAAGAAGACATTTCCCCTATCATACTGTGGGACGCGGCCAAGGCTGTGTTACGGGGAAAAATAATCCAGTTGGCCTCAACTTTCAAAAAGGCTAGGATAGCTAAACGTATGGAACTGGAAAAAAAGATTGATGATCTAGAAAAACAGCATAAAGTAAATATGTCAGCTGAAAATCTACGCAAGTTGAAAATGGCTAAACAAGAACTTGATGACCTCTTGATGGAAAAAATCGAAAGAAATCTAAGGTTCCTTAAACAAAAATACTATGAGCATGGGAGTAGAGCTAGCCGCCTACTGGCCTCTCAATTGAGGAAACAACACAGTCTTACAACAGTTCAAAAAATCAAAAGTAGTAAACCAGACAAACCATTTTTATTCAAACCAAATGAAATTGCAGAGACCTTTGCAGGGTTTTACAAAGACCTGTACTCGGACAAAGATGAAGAACGTGACCCACATAAAATTGACAATTACCTTAACTCTATCAAACTACCGACGATGAACCCTACCACAGCTGAGTTCATTGACAGACCAATAACTAGAGAGGAAATTGAGAAGGCAATTAAAAATTTGAAGAACAACAAGAGTCCTGGACCTGATGGGTTCACTAATGAATTCTATAAGAACTTTATTGATATTATCAGCCCGATCCTAGAGAGAGCATATTCTTATGCCCTTGAGAAAGGAGAATTGCCGACAGTCTGGAAAGAGGCAATCATATCAGTAATACTGAAAGAACATAAAGATCCCACAGATTGTGCCTCCTACAGGCCAATTGCACTCTTAAATACTGACTGTAAATTGCTGACCTCCATATTAGCTAAACGAGTCGAAACGGTCATTACAACTTTAATACATCCTGACCAGACGGGCTTTATAGCCGGGCGACATCTATCAGATAATGTCCGCAGACTTCTTAATGTTATGGAGCAGAGTCACACTTATCCAGCCCCCTGTATGGCGTTAGCAGTCGACGCGGAAAAAGCCTTTGACCGCGTGTCGTGGCCATTTTTACTGAAAACCTTGGATAAATTTGGATTTGGGCCGAATTTTATCAGATGGATCCAACTACTTTACACTGCTCCTCAGAGTATGGTCAGAGTAAATGGACATATTTCCCAGCCTTTCGCTCTAGGTAGAGGGACACGCCAGGGATGTCCGCTTTCACCGCTCCTTTTTGCGTTAAGTATCGAACCACTGGCACAGGTGATACGAGACGATACAATGATCAAGGGGATTGAAATTGGTAATGAAACTCATAAAATCTCGCTTTACGCAGATGATGTCCTTGTATATGTGTCAGACCCCCTAAACTCAATTCCAAATCTGATGGGCAGTTTCGCTAAATTTGGATCCCTCTCAGGATACAAAGTCAATGTCAATAAAACAGAAGCCTTGGCCCTGAATTCACTGACTACACACCAGATCAGAGTAGCATTCTCATTTAAGTGGCCAAGGGAAGGTATTTCTTACTTGGGGACTACTATCTCACAAAATCTAGACAAGTTGTATAAGGCAAACTACAATAAACTGATACACAAAATATCTGCTGATCTCACCAGATGGGCTGTGCTGCCCCTTTCTATCTCGGGTAGAATAGAAAGTATTAGAATGAATGTGCTACCCAGGCTGTTATTTCTTTTTCAAACATTACCCCTCTCACCACCAAAAAGTATGTTCACAATATTAGATCGTCTTATCTCAAGATTTATTTGGCAAGGGAGGCGCCCACGTGTAAGATACAAAACTCTGCAGTTATCTAAACAGCTCGGAGGATGGGGGCTTCCTCACCTTAGATATTA
This sequence comes from Trachurus japonicus, assembly GCF_045865225.1. Classification (NCBI taxonomy): domain Eukaryota; kingdom Metazoa; phylum Chordata; class Actinopteri; order Carangiformes; family Carangidae; genus Trachurus; species Trachurus japonicus. The sequence continues at coordinate 203,391 of NC_140916.1, read as the reverse complement.
TTGGTTGGCCTGCCAGCTACGGGCCCTGACAGTTTGGATTTTGGACGAGAGAGATACTAGATGGCTGGAGATTGAAAAGTCACTCTGTGCTCTGATGCCTTTATCATATGTTCCATTCACCGAAAATAAGGCCCTTGAAGAGACGCTGGGTAGATGGTCAAAAGCCACTATGGCAGCATGGAGAGAGGTTCAGAGGACTTTCAGCCTCCCTAGTAATGTATCGGCCCTGTCAAGTATTGCTCATTTAAAAGGGTTTATGTCGTTGAAACTGGACGGGGGATTTAAAAAATGGAGTCATCTGAACCTAAATTTTGTCCATCAGCTTATTAGGGAACAGGAATTAAAAACATTTCAACAGTTAGGTGATGAATTCAGTCTGCCAAGATCAGATTTCTATAGGTATCTTCAGATAAGAAGCTATCTGTCTAAACACCCAGACTGGACTATCATAAAAAAATCAGATTCACCAATTGAGCGGTACTTGACAAGGATCCAAAAAAGGGAGCATACTGGGAGGCCAGTATCTAGTATATATAGTGCGCTGTCTAGTATGAAACGAGAAAACACTCTGCACATTAAACAAAAATGGGAAGCAGAACTTGAACTAGAGATAAGCATGGAGGTCTGGGACAGTATTTCTTTAGAAGTGCATAAAGTCACTTGTGCAAACCTATGGAGAGAGTTCCAGTGGAAAATAGTTCACAGATTTTTTAGAACCCCGCTAATTCTTTCCAAAATAGATCCCAGTCAAACAGGTGCATGCTGGAGGAATTGCGGAGAAGAGGCTGCGAACCATACACATGTATTTTGGAAGTGTCCAATCTTAGACAACTTTTGGAGGGAGATATTTGACTCACTGGATAAAATTTTTGTTTCTCAGTTGCCTAGGAACCCACTGTTAGCCATCCTTGGGGCACTCCCTGAAACAGAGATGACTAGGAAAAAGACATATCTACTGCATATACTACTTACGGCAGCCAGAAAAGCAATAACCTTAAACTGGCTTAAAAAAGATCCCCTGACAATTGATACATGGCGGTCAGTAGTCAAGAGAATTTTCATTATGGAAAAAAAACTTTTATGTTGAGACTCCAAAACACGAAATTTGCGGACAGATGGGCACCATGGCTGGAAATGGTGGGTGAGGAATGGGGCTAGGTGAGGTTGGAATGCTGTTAAAGTCTATCATCCTGAGTACCAGTGCTAAAATTGTGATATCTGTTTCTTTTTCGTTGTCATTGTTGTCCTTGTTTATTGATCTAGCAGAATGTTTATATTAACAAAAAAAAAAAAAAAAAAGAATGTAACAACTGAAATGTATTTTTCTGTGGCGGTGTTCAATAAAAATTAAGTTGGAAAAAAAAAAAAACATACACAACTTCACAATATACACAGTTGAATGTTTTATAGTATTTCAGAATGTGAGCTTCAGAAGGAAACCGTTATTAATTAACCATGAATTATTTCTTTGTTTTAGATATTCAGTTTATATTCTGTCAAACATGCAAATACATTATAAACAGATTGGACTTTTCTATGCATCACACTTAGAATATCTGTAAGAATCATAAATGAAACCTTTTCACAAACATTTCATATACTGTATATATATTTATGTGTTAATGTATAGGCTATGTGCTTGTATTATAAACATGTTCATTCAAAAACCTGTCAATGCCGGAGGTGAATGTTATAAAATTCCAAAATGTGAATATAAATATTTTTACGTGAATAAGAAGAAATCATAACATCTCATAGCAAATATCAAGATATGTTTGATTTATGTACATTGCGTACATTTTACTATGGGTTTTTCACATATATTATAAACAGAGTAATATAAAGGTGACAACAGCACTTTCATACGTCGTTTCCTGATTGGTTGTGTTGAAAACTGCTGTAAAGTTCGTACTGTGGCTGATGGTATTTATCTGCCGGTGCAGGAAATGACAAGAAAAAATGCATTTAAATGTTTCAGGGCAAAACAGTAATAACGATACAACCAGTTGCCGTTTGTTTTTGACTCAGTGAAATCATTAATCCTCTGGCGATCAACACGGTTGATCTTGAAATGCAATAATCTAACTAGTTATACAATTATACAAGGTAAAAGATATGTTGAACCAGCGTGCTTTGTATATTCTGTATTGTACAATGGTTGTTCCTTACATCACGTACTGTCTAGAAACATGGGGGAATGCATATCCTACCCATACTAAACCCATCTTTATTCTTCAAAAAAGAGCTGTAAGGATTATCACCAAGTCAAATTATAGAGAACCATCAAATGACTTATTTATTAAATTAAGGGCCTTCAAATTTATGGACTTAGTGGATTATAAAATAGCATTGATAATGTACAAAATGTATAACAACTTGTTACCTTGTAAAATTGTGAACATGTTTAAAAAAAGGGAATGTAGATATGAGCTCCGAGGGAAACGTGTGATTGAAACTAAAATAAAAGATCAATGTATTTCTGTAAGGGCTGTAAATATATGGAATGAGCTTGATGACGATTTGAAGATGTGCCAGTCAATGTATGAATTCAAACGTTTATTTTTTTAAGAATAAGGTATTTGATAAATATGAGAGATGTGGTTGATGTAGCTGACACTATTATGGGATTATGTTTGGGATTTTGTGCAAAACGATATGATTTTCTGTTTGATGTTTTGAATGATGTGATCTGATGAAGTTGATCATGTAAGAAGGGTAAGTAGGAGAAAAGAAGAGATAGCTTCAGCCTGATGCCTTTTCAGTTTGGCTCTTTTCTAGTTGAACTGATGTTTTCTGTTGGACTTTTAATTCTGAATGACCTGACCCAAATAAACAAGTTTTCATTCATTCAGTTAATGTGCAGATACCTGATTCTACAGTAGACTAACTAACTAACTAACTAACTAACTATTTAACTAACTATTTAACTAACTAACTAACTAACTAACTAACTAACTAACTATTTAACTAACTAACTAACTATTTAACTAACTAACTATTTAAATAACTAACTAACAAATTAACTAACTAATTAACTAACTATTTAACTAACTAACTAACTAACTAACTAACTAACTAACTAACTAACTATCTAACTAACTAACTAACTAACTATTTAACTAACTAACTAACTAACTATTTAACTAACTAATTAACTAACTAACTAACTATTTAACTAACTAACTATTTAACTAACTAACTAACTAACTAACTATTTAACTAACTAACTAACTAACTAACTAACTAACTAACTAACTATTTAACTAACTAACTAACTAACTAGCCGTGATGAGGCGCTGCAGGAAGCTCCTTTAGACCTCCAACCGGCTGCAGCAGCAGCTGCTTCAGAGGAAGCGCCGAGCTGCAGTGTGATTCCTAAGAAGACTTCACCGTCTGAAGCTGTTTGTTTTGTCGTTTTGACGAAATTAGCCCCAGTGGAGCGGCGCGTATATCTGTATAATGCAAGAACACGGGGCAGCGCAATGCAGCCTCTAAATAACACATTATCCACCGCAAAACTCAATATTTTGTTATGATACACTAGTGCTATTCCCCTCCGAGCCCGTGGTGGCATGTTATCAACATCCGGGGTCTGTAGGTTGACCTACTGACCTCTGACCTGGATGATGTCATCTCCGACCGCTGCCCGGCGCGGCTTGTTGCTTTGTCAGAACAAAATGAGCAGCTGGATGAAGTTCAGCTTCCACAGGCTTCCTCTCCTCAACCTGGACTCACTAAAGCTCCGGCTGGTTGAGATAAAAATGGACCCGAATGCCGAAGCAGAATGATTATTATCAGAATGAGCCGGGCGGCGCTCAGAGATGACATCATCCAGGTCAGAGGTCAGTAGGTCAACCTACAGACCCCGGATGTTGATAACAGCTAACCCCGGACTCAGAGGGGAATAGCACTAGCCTATCAGAACTAAATATTGGTGAAATGAAGGAGTTTCTCTGCAGATAATGTGTTATTTAGACCCTGTAGACTCCATTATACGAATATACGCGCCGCTCCACTGGAGCTCATTTCGTCAAAATGACTCCAAATGACACCAAAGTTATCTGGGGGAGGAAATGATCGTATTTTATGCTAGAAATAAGGTCCAGGTTGTAAAAAACGGAAATTATCCTTTAATCATCTTCCTCAAGAGTAAAATCTTCTGCTTTTTGTTCGATCCTCTAAAACACAGAACCTCTCTCCCTTTCCGCGGCTCGCTCTCAGCACGAGTCCAGAAGCTCCCGCTGGGCCGAGGGAGGACGGAGGAAAACCAGCCGCCAATTACCGAGACCTCTGAAGTCTTTAGAGACGAGAGATGCTAATGTCTCATCTGATTGGTCCAAAACCTTCTCCCTCTGTTCTCCCAGACAAACCAACTACCTGCTTTCATCTCTGGTTTCACATCACAGAGGAGGACGTTCACACTGTGATGGAGAAACACTCTTTACTTCTCATTCATCTCACAGTCGTCTGCTAGAGCTTTTCCATGTAACTAACTCTAAGTAGGTTAAAATCTGTAATTATCCTTCCTCTCAGTGGATAATGACCCAACTGAACATTAAAATATTAATGACTGATTTTCCATTTCAGCTTGACTTAATGCCCCTTCATCCCTCTAAAGATGATTTGTGAAACAAGTTGCTCTCCAGTATTTTAGGAGACTTTCATTTTGATATAATCCAGCCTCAGTGGCTCAGTGATAGTACGTTATATTATTATTCTGACCCAACAACAAAGACCAGAACTAATTCAATGTGTTTCAGGGAGGCAAACAGCGGCCGGAAAGCGCGACTCGCTTTTTCATGACCAATTAGGTGACTTGTGTGAATCGTTCAGATCCAAAGAGTTTTTGTTTTTGAGGGGGGGGGGGGGGTCTCAGTGTCTCAGCTGGGTCAGTAAAATGTTTTTCTAACAGGCTGACAGTGACAATCACGTGAAACTGAGGCGAACTCATTCATGGTCTCTGATTATACTGATAACAGCCGACCTATTAGCTTCCACTGTAGATGCTCGTTACCCAAAGTGGTAAGCGATGTAGAATGTGTTCAATTCAAAAAGTTAAACTAACACATTATATATATATATATATATATATATATATATATATATATATATATATATATATATGTCCATTACACACTGAATGAAACATCCCATGTCTTTATTTATTCAGTTTATTTTAATAGTAATAATTATGGCTAACATTCAGTGAAGACCTCAAATTCTGTATCTCCAAAATTGAAATATTGCAAAGGAATTTAATCTAGAAATGTTGGCCTTCTGAAAACTATGTCCATATATATGCACTCAATACTTGGTTGGGGTTGAACTACTGGAAATGTATGATTTATAATGTAATTATTTGTTAATGGTGAGCCCCCCCCGGTCCTGACCCGTTTGCATCCCTGTTCAATCAGGATACAGAATGACGTCGACCTTCCTCACTCCATCAGTTACACTTACAGCTAATGTTAGCTAGCTTCTACTTTAGCCTCGAGAGGTTACTAATGTTGTCTACTTTCTACGTTAGCCTTCAGCTCTACAGACACTGATACAGATACAGATAGAGATACAGAAGCCTTTATTGATCCCTGAAGAGCAGTTCAGTTCAGTTCAGTCCACCGTGGCCGTACACACACACTCATTCACACAACCTAACAAACAGAACGGAGGAAGCATGATGGGACGGAAATAAATAAATAAAAACATATAAGAAGGAAATTGCCAGTAATGTGCAATAAAAGCGTGCAGAGCAGAATAAATAACAATGATGAGATGATGATGTTAGTTTATAACAGGGGTGCCCAAATTCTTCTCAGTGAAGGGCCAAAAATGAATCGGGGTGGAGGGTCGCGGGCCAAAATTAAACATTCAAATTAAATATGTCTATAACATACAGTAGGTTAATTGTGCAAAATAACACTCATACAAAGTATTGATTATTGTGTTTCACTGTTAAACAGGGCTCCAGACTGCCCCTAAATGGGGGCATTTTGCCCCTAAAATTTGGGACAGTGCAAGTAAATTTGTCATCTACTTATGCACATGTGCAACCAGTGAAGTTGCCTGTCTTTTGTTTTGTAACGTTTGTGAAACATGAAAGGGTGGACTCAAAAAATCTGATGTTTGTCATTACAGGTGGCAGGTCAATGTGTGTGAGTATTGTGAATACTTGCCCTGCAAATCAATTTACAAGTGTATTCCCCTAAATTTCCTGCTTGCTCTCCTAAAATGTTAATTTTGGGGCCACTGTGCTCCTAGTGAAAACTGTTAGTCTGGAGCCCTGCTGTTAAAACAAAGCAAAGTTACTGGTACTGGTAGCTACTCTGGTTGAGAAGGGCATTGTCTGCTATGTGTCGTCCCCAGAAAAGCAGAGTAGCATCATGTGAATTTGTTGCTGTTGCCCAGTCAGCTAATGCCCAGTCTCCCTGCTCCTCTCACCCACACACAGCGCCCTGTGGTGGGCTGCACGACCGGCAAGCCCCCGGCCCATAGCTAATGTTATCCAGTCTCTGGCCTCAAATTGTAATTGTGCTGACAGACAGTTGGCTAGTTTCTGTCTCTTCTTGAGCTACAGTCGGCTACAGCCTCAGATTTCAGCTTCAGAGTGGCTGTGATGGTTAAATGACTTCCACCGACGTCTCTTGGCTGAAAATCGACCATGTAAGATCAGATCCTTCTTGTCTCGTGAGAAACATAAACACAAACACGCCGCTGTAATCTGTAATCTGTAATCTGTTAATGTTTCCCACCTCAGTAGACATCGCTCCACTGGTTGAGCTTCTTGTCGGCTTCATTATGAACAAAAGCACATGGTCGGTGGGGGGAGGAGGAGGGTTAGACCTGCATAGTTCCCCTATAATAAGATTACAAATTACTTGTCCAGTAATTAGCAAAAAACAACAAGTATTAAACTTTGACAAGCTAACGTTAGCTAGTTCACACCAGACTGAACAACAATGACATTCGTAGTGTTGATGTTTTAGCAGTGGTAATGAAATACATAGATTTGGTCTAAGTACAATTATCCCTTTTATTTCCATTTTTTCCTACTTCTTACACACTGCAGAAAATCCAAATCTTTCCAAGAATATTTGTCTTATTTCTTGTCAAAATGTCTAATTTCTAGTCAAAACTAATCTCTTTTCACTTAAAATAAGACTCATCACCTAAAAATGAACTTGTTTTTAGATCATTTTCACTTGTTTCAAACTAATTTTCACTTGAAATAAGTAGAAAAATCTGCCAGTGAAAGCAAGTTTTCGTGTTTGTAATAAGAAAGAAAAACTTGCTCCACTATCAGATTTTTCTACTTATTTTAAAGTAAAGTCTCTAATCAATAAACAAATCAAAGAGGATTCAACGGAAGAGAAATATTTCCTCACCAACATTGAGCGGATGTGTTCAGATCTACATTCACAGTAATATAAAAGTCTATTTATCCCAAACTGCTGTTATGTAACTGCTCAGTTGACTGAGACAGGAAGTGGTAGCTTCAGGCTCTTTACTGCCCTCCTCCCCCCTCCCAAAAAAAAAAAAAAGCTTTATTTATTCTAATGTGGAAACTTCCGCAGCCCTGAGGCGCAGACACACACATCCCATAGTTAGTCCTCTTCTCTTCTTATTGGTTCTGATAACGACTGAGACCACAACAGAGAAGAGAGAGCTTCTATGTGTGTTTGTTTGTAGATTTATTTAGTATATTTTTTTCCCTTAGTTGTAATTTATCTAACTTTGTTATGTAAATGTTTATGTCGGCATACTGTATGTGTGTATGTATGTATGTGTGCGTGCACATGCATAGATGTGTATGTGTGTGTGCGTATCAAGGGGGCAGTTGTGGGTCTGAGAAGTGAAGCTCACTGTAGTTTGTCTCTGAGCTCTGACACAGCTGCTGTCACATCCTCAAAGTGTCTGAGAGGACGGATGTCGATGCTGGATGAGTGTGTAGATGGACTGAGTGCTGACAGTGAGGGGTAGTTGTGTAGATGGACTGAGTGCTGACAGTGAGGGGTAGTTGTGTAGATGGACTGAGTGCTGACAGTGAGGGGTAGTTGTGTAGATGGACTGAGTGCTGACAGTGAGGGGTAGTTGTGTAGAAACTGGGTGTGATCCTCTGTGTGTGACAGCAGCTTCAGCTCAGCGTCTTTCCTCTTCAGCTCAGTGATCTCCTGCTCCAGCTTCTTCTCAAGCTCTTTGACTCCACTCACTTGAGTTTCCTGCTGGGATCTGATCTGCTGCTTCAGCTCAGAGCTTCTTTTCTCCATGAGACGGATCAGTTCAGTGAAGATCTTCTCACTGTCCTCCACTGCTTTATCAGCAGAGCCATTGATGGCCTCCACCTCCTGTTGAAGCACCTTCACGTCTTTCTCTGTGTCCTGGATTCTCTGATGGAGTTTCTGTCGACTCAGCTCCAGCTCTCTCTGCCTCTCGGTCCTTTCTGCTGCAGCTGAGACTGTGTCGTGGCCTTTATGTTCATCCACAAGGCAGAGATAACAGATACACTGCTGATCAGTGCGGCAGAACATCTTCATCACCTCATCATGACAAGAGCAGATGTTCTCCTGGAGCGTCTTGGAGGGCTCCACCAGCTTGTGATTCTTAAATGTAGGAGACTCAAAATGAGGTTGGAGATGATTCTCACAGTAGGAGGCCAAACATTGCAGACAGGACTTGGCAGCTTTGAGTTTCCTCCCAGTGGATTTCAAAGTGCTGACAGTTGGGGCTGATCTCAGTTCTGCTGGTAGTTTGTTCCAGTTGTTGCAGCATAACAGCTAAATGCTGCTTCACCATGTCTGGTCTGAACTCTGAGCTCCACTATCTGACCTGAGTCAGTAGATCTCAGAAAATCTATCCTGTAGCTGACTGGGAGCCAATGTAAGGTCTTAAGAACTGGAGTGATCTTTTTGTTCTGGTTAAAACTCGAGCTGCAGCTGTTTGATACTTTTTGGGGGAGAGTCCAGTCAGAAGACGTTACAGTCGTCGAGTCTATTGGAGATGAAAGCATGAATCGGCTTCTCCTGATCAGTTTGGGACATAAAACCCTTAATTCTGGATTCTTTGATATATGGCTGTTGAAGGTCAGATCTGAGTCTATCAGCACGCCAAGTTTTCAGACTTGGTCTTTAGTTTCTAGAGACAGTGACTCAAGGTGTTTACTGACAGCAACCCTCTTCTCTTTATTGCCAAAAACAATGACCTCAGTTTTTTCTTGATTTAACTGAAGGAAATTTTGGTTCATCCAATTTTTGATAATGACTCCATTGGACTACAGTCATCTGGAGACAGTGCAAGATACAGTATATCTGTGTGTCATCTGCATAACTATGATAGTTGACATTAGAGTTCTGTAGAATTTGACCCAAAGGCAGCATATACAGGTTGAACAGAAGGGGTCCAAGGACTGACCCCTGAGGAACTCCACATGTCATAGCCACTCGATCGGATTGATAACTACCAATGGTCACAAAATAACTCTGCTCCTCCAAGTAGGACCTGAACCATTTTAGGACTGTCCCGCTGAGTCCTGCCCAGGTTTCCAACCTGTCCAGCAGTATACTGTGATCCACAGTGTCAAACACAGCACTGAGATCCAACAGGACCAGAACTGACACCTTTCTCAACGATCTTGGCTATAAAAGTAAGATTTAAGATGAGTCTGTAGTTGGTTAAAAGTTGGAAGTACCCAGCGTCCTCTTTTTTTTAAGAGTAGCTTGATGGCAGCTACTTTTAAGGGTTTAGGAAACGTGTCTGAAGTGAGCAATTTATTATTTGCTGCAGATCTGCTTGGACAGAGCTTACAATAGTTTTGAAAAGGTCAGATGGCATTGTGTCAAGACAACATGTCGATGGTTTAAGATTTTGGTCAACTGTATTGAATTCTGACATTACAGTTGATTTATTCCTAGGTGGTTTAAGGGATTGCATCGTATTATTTTGTTGATTTGTGTTCGGACCGTATGAGTTTTGCTTTTACCAGACACTGCTGTCATGCCTGCTTCCCTGTCTGTGTGAATGCCAATAACGGAGAAAGAGCCTTATGCGGAGATGAATGAACGGAACGATATTGCGTTGGTTGAACCAAAAAACGAAAAATCTATCCGTGGCGGACGTAATTTATTTGTGGCAGTCCACCGAGAATAAATGAATGTGTGGGAAACACTGT